>NC_057755.1:3509114-3511999 GCF_004010195.1 Chiloscyllium plagiosum | reverse complement strand
ATTTCACTGCACACTTTAACTGGTCTCTGAACTTTTTCTGGGTCACCACATAAATAAAAGCATTTGTGCAGCAACTTAACTTCTGCAGCATATATGCCACTTTTCGAAAGAGATCATGAGCAGCAGAATCCAAGGAATAACTAGCATTAAAGAAATACAAAATATACACCAACCAGAGTAGTATGAAACTGGCAGATATGGCAAAGAGTAAAATCACAGATTTCTTTCTGCTCTCTACCTCTGGGTCATTTTCCATTCTTGTCTGTCCCCTCAGCCCCTCACGTATCTTCGTGGTCTCAAAGATATATCTGACAGTCAGAACATTGATAAAGAGAATAAAAGTGAATGGGAAAAGTGGTGTTAAAAATTTTTCAAAATATTTAAAACTTGCCCACCGAGGATCTTCATAATAACTGGATGTGGTAGAACAATACCATGGAACATTGTTGCTGATCATTCCAGGTTTAAATCGAAAGTAGTTGGGAATGTTCTTTAAACAAAAGAAAATGCAGATTGTTGTTAAAACAATTGTTGCAGTTTTCTCTGTGCAATATTGAGATTTCATCTGATGAAATGAAATGGCGACAAATCGGTCAAAAGATAAGGCAACAGTGAACCAGACCGAACAATCAATGGTCAAGCAGCTCAGGGCATAGGTAACACTACAAACAGAAGTTATATCCAGGAAACACTGTGGATAATAATAAGATGCAAATCGACGAAGTACGATATTAAAAACAATGAAGAGTAGATCAGATGCTGCCATGGCCACCAGATGGCGAGTGGTGCATGTAGAAAGACCACACTTGCCCCGAACTAGAATTGCAATCGCCACTAGACTAACTGTAACAGAGAGAGAAAGGAAATAAAAAAGCAGACTAGAAGTTACTGACCAAATACTCTTCGTGTCTGGGCTCAGACTGTAAGTCATGGCAAAAAGATAACTGTTGTTCTATGTCATATAAAGTTTAAAGAATTGGTACTACAGCATCAAACTCTCTAAAAATGTATCATTTGCAGTTTTTATAAGACATAGTGAAGAACATGAGCAGTGATTTGCTAATAGAAACACAGTCATCTACTAATTTCTTTTTTGGGATTGGCAGAAATCTTTATAGTTTACTCAGACTGGCTGGAGTTTCCCATAAGACTACTGTACTCACGCCAAGACACCTGGGATCAGTATGACAAACAATGGGAGACACCTAACACAGGCATTGATTGGAAAATTTCTGTATTTGAGTTCAGAGCCTCCACAATTCATTTTGCCTCCAGAATTATAAATCCACACGAAATAAAGAACAGTACAGAGCACCGAATCACTCCACCATGTCCAGGAATGGATTCTCTCCACAATGAAATGAATAAATGATTGAACGTTGAGTCCCTCCCTCCTGCAAGGATTGACCATCCTGATAATTTGAACCATGAAAGCATTCAGCAGTGAATCCAACCACCATGTCCCAGGTTGGATACCACCACAATCGAAGATCTTCAACATTTGGCTCAGACTCCTTCCGCATGTCCAACACTGTACCACACAGCCATCACCTAAAAGAAATCTCGTTTAGAAGTCCGACACTTTATCTGAGGATAAATAAAGCTTCCTTCCTGATGTCCAAGCCCACGCTCCCAAATTCCTCTCCTTGTGAATAGAGTTTCCCAAAGCAGACTCAGAGTCATTTGGAGCTACAAGTCTCCATAGATTGACTGACATTCTCCATGGAGATCACCAGATTTATTCCGCAGCTTGGGATCAGTGACTATTAGCCATATATGTAAATTGATCGCCAAAGACAAAATAACAATCCCAACAGAATGCCAATGTGGAGGAACTGCACATGGGCCATTATCATTTGGGGAACATGAAAAAACAGCAGCAGCGAAGGACAAGGTGAGAAACAGCCTGTTGGACACAGTTGCTTGATCCTCTGTGGGGGAGCAGCTTCTACAACACTCCAGATCTCAGTGTTGGTTCGACTACATTCTGTGCCACAGTATTGTGCGCTTTCTTTCAAATGGCACAACTCACATTTCTCTTTGAAAATCAAATAATTCAACAATACACAGAAATGTGATGGTGTGGTCAACATCCCTCCCCACAATCTGTGATCACAAATATTACCCCCGCCCACACACATTTAAGGACTGACGAAAACACGGAAGCTGGCGAAACTATTCTGTGCTGATGCTCACCTATCACCACATGAGGAGCTGCTAATCTCACCCACTGCCCACGTTGTATCTGGGCTCTCATTTGGAGCAAGCTGCCTGAGCAAAATTCACCAACAAAATACCTTTCCATCAAGGAATGGGAAGCCCCAAATGTCACTGAGAGATGGGCCTGGAAAAAAATTTTGCATTAATTAACAATACTTGTATTATTTCACTCACTATTAGTCCCACCAAGATCAAAATACATATTGTATATCTTTCATTGATGTCCCTCATTTTGCTGAGGCTATTCAGTCATTCAGTACCTCGTGAACTTCTTGAGAACTGTTCTATTGCATACATACAACTGTTTTCCTTGTTTTACACCTTATTTGGGAAACTCTGTGTGTGAATGTGCACTCTAATACAGAATCTGACGCTCATAATGATCAGAAAAACAGCTAGAACTTACATTTGATTATATTTTCTCAAAACCAATACAAAAAAAAACTAAATCAGAATTTTATCTTCAGAATTCTAGAATTACAGAATGAGAGAACAGAAGAGACTCTCAGAACCATTATGTTTCTCTCACCAAAATTACACATCTCAATTTGTCCCACACAGACAGAGACACTGAACAGGCATGGTCTTTCAAACACACAGACACACACACACACACACACACACACACAGACACACACACACACACAGGCACACACACACACACA
>NC_057755.1:3500112-3509109 GCF_004010195.1 Chiloscyllium plagiosum | reverse complement strand
ACACACACACAGACACACACACACACACACACACACACACACACACATATATCTATATCAATCATGAATATCACAAACAATAGGGAATATGCCCCCACCCCAACCAGTGAAGGAGAGCGTTCTTAATGAAACACTCATAATGCAGAAGAATGTCCTCTGTATGTTACAAACACACACACACTTAAATTATTCTACTTCCTTTCTACTTAATACCTTCCTTTGCATGGGAAAACAATGCCCTCTGCTCATCCTTAGTTTCTTCAAACTTCCCACTCACGTACACTCACCCATTGTGATTAGTGAAAAAAATGCCTTGCTGACTCAAGTTAATTCAAATTAATGGGGTTGACTGCTCTCACTTAGTCTTTCTGCATTCCTATTTTCTAGGGATCAAATAGAAACAAAATAATATTTCACTGAACTATAGTTTAAAAAAAACTTAAATCTTCATTGGGTAATTGGATCAGAAATATCACATTGGATTCTAAATCATCCAGGAATCCAGGTATCGAATTGGCTCATATTCTGATACTTCCGAAGTATTACTGTGGACCCTTGCCAAATCCTATCATGACAGAACTTTAATTCCTTAAATATGTGCAATTATGACTCAAATGTTGACCATGAAAACATTGCGAACTGTATTAACAACTCATGTTGTTTACTAACGCTCTATAGGAAAAGAAAATTGATGTCCTTGCCTGGTCTGGACGTCAAGTCAGTCCACAACGTCAGACACTGGTGTGGTTTCTGGAGATCAGCCAGCTAAGCTCCAGGATTTCACTGCCAGAGTTCCTCAAAATTGTGTCCTAGACCTAACTATTTTTTGTGATTGTATAATTGACCTCCCCTCAATCATAAATGCCATGAGTTAGAATGTTCGCTAATACATGCACAATGTTCAAGGGCAGTGGGGGAATGTCAGGTAATTACAGGCCAGTTAGGCTGAAGTCGGTGGTGGGAAAAATATTGTATAAAGTTCTAAAGAACAGGATTAATTGGAAAAGAAACGATTGATCAGGGAGAGACAATATACATTTGTTGGAGGGTGACCCTGCCTGACTGATTTTAGGTTCTTGAAAAGGAGACTAAATACAGTCTGTTCTGTAAGAATGTGACAGTTTGTTCATCTGCAATGTTTTCAGAAAATCGCGTAACGGAAACACCATTTAGATTAGGTTTACACTGTGGAAGCAAGCCCATCAGCCCGAACAGTCCACACAGAGCCTCCCAACAGTAACCAAACCAGACCCATTTCCCTCTGACTAATGCACCTGACTATGGGCAGTTCAGCATAGCCAATTCACAATGCACATCTTTGTGACTGTGGGAGGAAACCATAGCACCCGGCAGAAAACACGCAGACAGAGGGAGAATGTGCAAACTCCACACAGACAGTCGCCCGATGCTGGAACCAAACCTGGAACCCTGGCACTATAAAGCAGCAGTGCTAAACACTGAGCCACCCTGCCGCCCCATTAAACAAATGAGACGGGCATCGTGTTATAGCCAATGCAGGTAAGGAAAGTTCTACAAATAATGGTCCAAGTTCTTCAATTGTGTTATAGCCAATTCACATTGAAGAAACACGCATTATAGCAGAACCAACTCTATATCGATACGGGTAGTGCAGTCGACCTGTCTTACATGGACTTCAGTAAGGCCTTTGGCAACGTCCCACATGGATGGCTGGTCCAAAAGGTGGTAACTCTTGGGGTTCAAAGCAAGTTGGCAAACTGAATCCGAACTTTGCTTACAAAAAGGAAGCAAAGTGTGATAGTGGGGAAGTTGGTGCTTTTATACTGTATTTGGAAGTCTGTGACCAACAGTGTACCACAGGGACTGATGTTTGGAGCCTTGATACACTTGTCTGTCAATGGGGAAGGTATTATCAATAAGTTTAAAGATGACACGAAAATACTGATGTTGTATATACTGAAGATGATGGTCTCAGGTTACAGTCCATATTAATGAGCGATTAAACATGCAGAGCAATGGCAGATACAATATAATCCCGTTAAGTGAAAGGTGATGCATTTTGGGACGTCAGCTAAGGGAACAACATGCACGTAAATGGTAGATTCTTAGGGAAAACTGGTAGATATAAAGTGAAGGGAAATAAATGATGACATCTTGAAAAATGTCCATATTATACAGGAAGTGATGCTGGATATCTTAAAAATCATGAGGTTGGATAAATCCCCAGGACATGATGAGGTGTCCCCCAGATCTCTTTGGGAAGCTAGGGAAGTGAATGCTGGGGGATTTGCTGAGCTACTTATATCACTGACAGTAACAGGTGAAGTTCCAGAAAACTTGACGTTGTGGTACATAGTGCCACTATTTAAGAAAGGTGAGAAGGAAAAGCCAGGGCAGTTTGGACTATTGAGCCTGACATTGGTGGTGGGCAAGTTGTGAGAGTGAATCTGCAGGGACAGGATTTTCATGTATTTGGACTGGCAAAGGCTGATTAGTGGCAGTTGAAATACCTTTGTACGTGCAATATCATGTCTCACCAACTCGACTGAGGTTTTTGAAGAAGTATCAAAGAGGATTCATGAGGCAGAACAGTGGATGTGATCTATATGAACTTCAGGAAGGTGTTCACACTGGTTTGCCATGGTAGACAAATTCGTAAGTTTAAATGGCATTGAACCCAGGGAGACCCAACTATTTGGATACAGAACTGCCTTGTAGGTGGAATACCAGCTATTTCAGATTCTGTTTCATGTTTCCAGCATTCAAAGCGATCATTTATTTCATTAAAATGCGTCACTTCCCAACCTGCCTCCCAGAAGTAATTCTTAGAATCAAAGAACCAGACTATATAGGATAGGGCCTTCATTCCATCCAATTTGTGCCATCAAAGTTACACGAAATCTGCACTCGTCCCAGCTTCCAGCACTCCGCTCATAGTCTCGAATATTATGATGCTTCACGCGTTCATCCAGGTAGTTTTTAAAGTTTGTGACATTTCCAGCTTCCACAACTCTCCCAGGCACTGAATTAGCAGACACTCACCACTCTCTGGGTGAAAGCCTCTTCCTCAGATCCCCTGAACCTCTTCCCTTTCACCTTAAAGATATGCTCCCTGCCATCTGACAATTTCCTGCCCACATTTAATTAAACACAGGAGTGAACAGCTTCAAAATGGGTCAGGACATTGGAGTTTTCATGTTCAAACTCGACATCTGAACCCTCCCAACTGCCCCAGTTACATGCGAAGATCTTATATTGCTATCTGTGCTGACGTGGAATAGTTTTATCATTAATTTCCAATTTCCATTTTACTTCCTGTCACTTTCAGTTAATTTCTTGGTGATTTTGGGTCTCACACGAGGAAAGTGTGGCCTCTCTAACTGCACAACGCGCTGCCTGTTGGCTATGGCAACGTCAGATCTGCTGTTCATTCTCACTGACATCATATTGTGGAAACTCAAATTCTTTGACATGCCAACGTGTTTCCTCGATCTCACCTCTGTGTGCCGTCCAGTCTATGCTATGGCTCGTGCAGCCACAGACTGTTCTGTCTGGTTCACTGTCCTTTTCTCTTTTGATCGTTTTGTGGCCATTTGCTGCCTGAAAATGAAGAGAAAATATTGGACAGAGAAAGCGTTGGCTGTGGCTTTCGCTGCAATTGACATTCTGCTCTGTTCAAAAAACATTCCCTTCTATTTTCATTTGGAACCTTCGGGTCTGATTAACAATGTTCTGTTGTACTGACGAATAAGTCAAGTTTTTTTACTGATCCCAGGTGCTGGGATTTAGGTGGCTTAATATAATTTTAACCCCTTTCATCCCATTCGTGTTAATTCTGTTATATGAACACTCTCACTGTCAGGCACATTTTAGTGGCCATTCGAGTCCACAAGAGCCTGAGGGATCTGAGGAAGGGAGAGAATCACAAAGACACAGAGATGGAGAATCGGAGGAAGTCAGTGATTTCCCTCTTCACTATATCCATCAGCTTCATTCTTCTGTGGGCAGTCTAAGGTTCAAACATCTTATACTTTCCCATTAAAGGAACATACCATTGGAACTACAGCTCTCTAAAGGATTTTATGTTCGCTGCAGAAATGCTGATGGTTTTAAGCTGCAGCACGAACACACTATTTTATGCAGTGACTCTGTCCAAGTTCAGAGCGAAGTTCAGGAATGCGTTGCAACAACCTTTTACATAAGGTCTTCACCCAATAACTCAGCAAAAGAACTGACAGAGGTCCCCAGGCACCGGCAGTGTTCGGTAATTGCAACGCACGGCCAAAATTCCATCATCACAAGCACATGGATTGAGTTGAACGGTCTACGGTTGATGAGGAGTGGGGAAGCAGGGTGGGTCACCAGACGGATTTACACATTTGGAGACGCAGAGACAATGAGGAGCAGTTGGCGATTCAGCCCTTCAAATCTGGTCCACCTGCCATTCCAGCATATCATGGCTTATCCCATTCTAAAGTATCAAATTCTATTTTCCTTTCTGTCCCTGATAATGATACCAATGTCCCAGGTTTAACAAGAATCCATGCACCTCAAATTAAGAAATAGTAAAAGACGTGACAAAGGGACGGCAGTTCAGGGAGGAAGGGGTAACTGTCAGGGGCCGGGTAGGATGGAAAGAGGCTGGGGGAGTGATTCCAAATGACGGACTGGCTGTGAGTGATGGACTCAGCTTGAACATTGAGTCTTCATGGACTTCCCTGTGGATGAGTGATTAAGACCGGCAGGAGCGGTCTCTGCATTTCACATGGAGGGGAGAAGGGGGAGGGACAGAAGCAGTTCTATGCTGCACTATGGTGATTGTCAGTCTCTCTCTATTAGCTCGCTATAAACGCTTTATTTCAGTAAGAGAAAGTCTCCGTGTGCTGGTGATCGCCTCATCTGAATTGGTTATTGTTCCATGCACATAAGTACAGTTTTGACAGTGTTTGTTGAGTCCACCTCCCGTCTACATCCATCACAAAGTTATTGCCTTCTATCTCTCTCCGCCTCTTTCTGCATGTCATTGCCTCTGTCCCTCTCTTCGTCTCTTTCTCACTCTCTTTCACTCTGGTTGCATCTCTCCCATTTCTTAATTTCTTGCTGTCATTTTCCCTCTGTCTCTGTCTCCCCCTACCTCTGTCTCTCTGTCTGTCTCATGCTTTCTCTCTGTCTCTACTTCATGGTTTGTTTTCTAACATTGACCACATCAGACACGTGTTGTGGCAGATTAACACTTGCTCAAATGAATTGGCTCAAACCACTTCTACATCTCTTCATTCGCTGATTTTAGCCGTGGAGGTGATTTTGGAAAATAGGAAATGCACATACGCATTGTTTTTGGACATATCCGTTTGACACATTGTGAGTGCGTTTATGCCCCCTGTGTGAGGTTCCCTCTGTGAGTCTGTATTGGGTAGTATTTTAGTGACTACATATTGCAGTGTTTATGTGTTTGGGTATGTTATTGAGTCTGTGAGGGAGTGTTTCTGTGACGGTGAGGTATATTTGTGTCACTATTTGTGACTGTGCCTGTGTGAAACTGTATATGTGTGTGACTTGCACGTGTGCATCTGTTCTTTTGTGTCTGTGAATATCTGAGTGTGTAGTTACATTCCTATTACCATGTTTTTGTGCTTCTGGCTTCTGAGTGTGTGTGTGGGGGTGTGTGTATATGTGTGTGTGTGTGTCACTGTCAACATGTAAAGATGGCTCAGTGGCTCTAAATGTATGTGTCCCTGACATTATTGCAAAAGTGCGGGTGTGTCTCTAACCAACTGGGCTCCAAATTAAGTAGACGAGTGTGTTGTTCAGACTGTGTTTGGCTGTTTGTCAATGTGTCAAGATCTTGCTGTGCCCCCAGCAGGATCTCTCTGCTCTTCTCTGTGGGTATGTGTCTATCTTTTTCTGAGTGTCGATCGATCTTCATATCTAATTGTATGTGCGGTTTTGTAACTGTGTTTAAGTGTGCTCATTTGTGTGTATACGAATGTTTCTGTAAGTACTTGCATGTTGATGTGCAATAGCTCTCAGTATGAC
This sequence comes from Chiloscyllium plagiosum, assembly GCF_004010195.1. NCBI lineage: Eukaryota > Metazoa > Chordata > Chondrichthyes > Orectolobiformes > Hemiscylliidae > Chiloscyllium > Chiloscyllium plagiosum. Next base: position 3,503,094 of record NC_057755.1, on the reverse strand, counting down.
TTCATTTCTAGATGTGTGTGGGGATGTGGGTGTGATTATGTGTCTGTGTGTAATTGTATTTCTTTATTTAGAAAGAATTTTTAACGTGTGTATGTAAGTGTTCTGTATCTCTGTGTTAGTCTGTTCCAATATCTCAGTATGACTGCCTTTTAGCGCGTGGATGTGTGTGTGAAGTCTGGGTATGTTAATGCATCAGTGTGTCGGTGTGGTCACATATTTCAGTCTGATTGTATTCATCTGTGTTTGTGTGTGTGTGCGTGTGAGTGTGAGGGTTTGTTTCTCTGCCCCTCAGGATCTGGTTATAGTTCTGTTTGCAGTTGGTATCCCATATCTCCGGTTGACTCTGTTTCTGTATGTGTTTGTGTGTTTGGAGTGGAGGATGGGATGTGTTACTGCTTCTGCTTATCGGTATGTTGCTAAGTCTTAACTTGACTGTATTTGTGCATGCGGGTGTATTTCAGTATCTGTGTGTATGTTTGTGCGATGGTGTGGGTGTGTTTCGGTGTCCCTCAAGATCTGGTTATATTTCTGTTTCATCATGACTCTCACTCTCCTGAAAATAGATGAAGCCGACAGCAGGTCAGTGTGCACAGATTGCTCTCAATGGAGAACATGTGGGAACGGAGGAAAAATACAAACATCAGTATTGCGACCTCGTCACCATTGAATCCTGAACTGTTACTTCAGAAAAAGATCTATTGTCTGACTAACTAAACAAGACGAGGTAATATTGAGTGACAACTAAGGCTTTAGGAAGCTCAGAGGAAGAGTGGGATATTGCGATGCTTGTCTACAGATCCTGGAAGGTGGGAAGACAGATTAATAGAATAGTTAAGATGGCACATGTGACATCCAATACCTTGATCAGTCATAGTGTAGAATATCGGGGCACGGAGATCTTCTTGGTGTTTTGTGGGACTTGGGTGAGGATCCAGCTGAAGTACTGTGCGCAGTTCTGGACAATACATGAAAGGAAATTATGCACTCAGATAAACACAGCAATCCTGAAAACGCGGTTGAGAGGTGGAAAGCGTGACAGAGTTTAATATGGGAACAGGTCAACCAGGTGAAAGTGGAAATAATCTCTCGGATTATCAAAGGATGGAACCAAAAATGGTTCCCTCCAAAAATGACTTCACCATTCAGCCCACTCAGTAACAGGCTGCTATCCTTGATTGACTGACCGATTCACATAGATACTGAGCAGTAGGAGGTCATTCAGCCCTTCGAGTCTGGTCCTCCTGCCACTCCAGAAGACATCATCTTATCCAATTGTAACATTAAATCCGCAATCCCATACGTACCTTAGCACCACGCACACTCCACCCCCTCCCATACGTACCTTAGCACCACGCACACTCCACCCCCCAAAAAAAAAATCTTATCACGAATCTATCTACCTGCTCCTTCAACAATGTTGAATGCACGACAAACCGGTAAGGGAGCAAGAGGTGACTGTTAGGGGCAGGGTAGGAGGGAAAGAGGCTGATTACAATGACAGGCAGGCTGTGAGTGATGGGTTCAGCTGGAACATTCAGTCATCACCGGCTGCCCTGTGGATGAGTTGTTAAAGACCTGCCGGAAGGGTCTCTGCATTTCCCCTGCAGGGGAGGAGGAGGAAGGACAGAAACAGGCCTTAATGCACCATGATGGTTGGCAGACTCTCTGTTCAGCTCACAATATTATAACAAGAGAAAGGCACTGGTGATCCTCTCGGCTAAGTTGGTTATTATTTCGTGAATTTTTACTTATTTTTGAGAGAGTTTCTTGAGCCCACCTCCTGGCTAATCCCATCCAAGGATATTGCCATCTCTCTATTTATCTGCCTCTTTCTGTGTGTCTTTGTCTCTGTCCATCACTCCCTCTCTTTCTCCATCTCTGTATCTTCCTCTCTCCTTCTCTCTGAATGTCTTGCTGTCAGTCTTTCTCTGTGTCTCACTCGCTCTCTCCCTCTCTCTGTTCCTCTCTCACTCACTTGGTCTGTATCTGTCTTTCTCTCGTTCTCCTCTATCTCTGTCTCTTTACCTCTTTCTCTGTCGATCTCATTCTTTGACTCTTTCTCTCTCTCTCTTTCTCTCTCTCTGCCTCTTTTTCTCTCATTGACGATGTCAGACATTTGTTTTCTCAGTTTCGTATATGTTCACGTTCATTGGCTCAAGTATATTCCCGGTCCCTTCATTCACTGATTTTAACCCAGGACGTAATTTCGCAAAACACAAAATATTCGGACACTGCCAGCAATACCTTGATACAAAACTCATAACAGTTCTGCAAATGAGCCGTCCGTCCCTCCATCTCTCTTTGATTGTTTTCGTGTGTGTGCGCGCGCATTTCTCTTTCAGTATATGAGTGTCTGTGTGTATGTCTGTGGGTATGCTCCATTGCCTTTGTGGGGATGTCACACAAACTGTGTATGTTCCTCAGTTTCTTTTTATTTGGATATCTTCCTGTGTATCTCTGTGAGTTTTGCATGTGGTGTTTGTTACGTTTCTATTTGTCTACAGTATATGCTGTTTCTGCTTGCGTGTGTCAGTGTGTCTAACTAGCTTTGTGACTCGATGTGTGTCTGTCTTTGAGTGCAGGTGTATTATTGCGCGAATGCAGGGTGTATCTCTCTGCCTAGCCGTGCTCCTGTATAAGTAGGTGAATGTGTTACTCAGACGGTATTTGTCTGTTGGTTTGTACGTCAAGATTTTCTGTGCATCCAGCAGGATCTCTCTGTATCTCTGTGTGGGTGTGTTTCTGTGTTTGTTAAAGAGTGTTGCTCTATGCCTGTATCTAACTGTGTGTGTAGTTCTATAACTGTGCTTGAGTGTGCTCATGTATGTGTACAGGCATGTTTATGTAATTTCTTGCAGGTTCGTGTTTACTGTCTCATTATGATTTCATTTCTTTTTGGGAGTGAAGATCAGGGAGTGATTCAGTGTCTGTTTGGAAATGCATTCCTATATTGCAGGATGACGATTTGTAAAATTGTACATG
>NC_057755.1:3498376-3499790 GCF_004010195.1 Chiloscyllium plagiosum | reverse complement strand
TGTGTGTGTGTGTGTTTGTGCATGTGTGTGTGTTTGTGTTGTTATGGACTACGCCAGATCACTCAAAACATTCTTAAGCAGGCAACCCAGACCATAACTTGGGAATTTGTTTCGGTTAGTGCACAGCGAAAATTATCTGTAACTTAGCGAGGTTGACTACCAAGTTTTAAAACAGAAAAAGATGTATTCACAAAATTAGGGTGGCTCAGTGGTTAGCACCAGGGTTCCAGATTCGATTTCAGCCTCGGGTCACTGTCTGTGTGGAGTTTGCACATTCTCCGCGTATCCGTGTGATTTTCCTCCGGGTGCTCCGGTTTCCTCCCACAGTCATAAAGATGTGCATGCCAGGTGAATTTGCCATGCTGAATTGCGCATCGTGTTTGGCACATTAGTCAGTGTGAAATGGGTCTGGGTGGGTTATTCTTCGGAGGGTCAGTGAGGACTGGTTGGGCCGAAGGGCCTGTTTCTAATCTAAATAGAGATTCCATTACGTGATTTTCTTACAACATTGCAGAGGAACAGAACTGTAACATTCTTACAGAACAGACTGTATTTAGTCTCCTTTTCAAACACCTCAAGTCAGTCAGGCAGGATCACCCTCCAACAAATGCTTGGGTTTGATCCCACCAACTCTTGAAGTGTGTAATACCATCTCTGAACAGGTTGATGAGAAAATATCTATTTTGGGACTCTAATGCAGTGATTACTTTATCTCTGAGCTCGGAGGCTTGGATTCAATCTCACGTGCCTCAGAGGTATGTAATAACATCTCTGAATGGATTGATGAGAAGAATTCCTGGTCAGTGCCGCTGATTGTAAAGATGCTGGTGGCCTCTGTGTTGTCAAATTAAGTTGATCCTGATCTTCCAATTGATCGATAGGGAATGATGGCAAGGTGAATGGAGAAATAGTGACTCCTGCGCCAAGACTATGATTCTGGAACAATCATTCACAGAATTGTGTTAGATATCAGTTTCTAGCCAGCCACACTGTAAACAATAAAAAACACAAAATTCGATGTGGAAACCTTATCTCTGTCTTCCTGGCAATATGCCTGGACTCTTGAGAGCATCACAAGTGTCGTTTACACAGACTTACTTCTTTGAGATCCTTAAGACCATTTTAATACCTCAGTTTGATGGAAATGAATATTGAGATTATCGGTCTGTAAATATGAGCATGGGGTGGAGGATACATGAACCTGCGAACAACTATAATAAAGTTTGGAGAGTCCAACATTCAGCAATGGATTCCTGAAAGCAAAATTGGGAGGCCATAATCTAATGTATAGAGGCTTAATTTACTCTTTAATTAGCTGTAGTTAGGTTTATAAATTTCATTGGCTGTTGAAATTATCTTATACCCTTCATTTACTTTATGAATATCTATAAGGTCACCTCTCAATATCCTATGC
>NC_057755.1:3490901-3494801 GCF_004010195.1 Chiloscyllium plagiosum | reverse complement strand
AAAGGAAGTAGAATAATTTAAGTGTGTGTGTGTTTGTAACACACAGAGGACATTCTTCTGCATTATGAGTATTTTATTAAGAATGCTTTCCTTCATTTGGTGGGGGGGGGGGGGCGGGGGCATGGTCCCTATTGTTTGTGATATTCATCAATGACACAAATGCGTGCGAGTGTGATTCTGTGTGTGAGTGTGTGTGTGTGTGTGTGTGTGTGTGTGTGTGTGTGTGTGTGTGTGTGTGTGTTTGAGAGACCATGCCTGTTCTTTGTCTCTGTCTGTGTGGGACGAATGGAGATGTCGTGTAATTTTGGTGAGAGAAACATGACGGTTCTGAGAGTCTCTTCTGTTCTCTCATTCTGTAATTCTAGAATGCTGAAGATAAAATTCTGAGTTAGATTTTTTGTATTGTTTTTGAGAAAGTATAATCAAGTGTAAGTTCTAGTTGTTGTTCTGGTCATTATGAGCGTCAGATTCTGTATTAGAGTGCACATTCACACACAGAGTTTCCCAAATGAGTTGTAAAACCGAGCTAACAAGGGAAGCAGTGGTGCGAATGCAATAGAACAGCTCTCAAGAAGTTCACGAGGTACTGAATGACTGAATAGACTCAGCAAAATGAGGGGCATCAATGAAAGAAATATCAAAATGTATTTTGATATTGGAAGAACTGATAGTGAGTGAAATAATACAAGTATTGTCAATTAATGCAAAATTGCAATTGACCATTTGAGACATCCTAGGATCAGATTAATTCAGCCTTTGGGGTATTCAAACACGGTCTCAAATCTCAATGACATCACATCATTAAAATTAACCTGCTGTTGTAATATGTTTATTCAAAATGCTGGAAGAAAATGAAGGTGTAATCATAGTTTCCCAGTGGAGATGCCACACAACATAAAATATAATCTCTGGGAATGCCTCATCACCAATTCGAAAAGTATTCTCCAATTCTGACAGATTGCTATCAGCGGGAAGGGAGAGGTTGTCTGACAAACAACAAAATGCATCTTCTCAGGGAAATGGTCGAAAAGGTGTTCGAGACTATCCTTGCTGTTGTTGGTGTTCCTGGTAAGACTTGTAATAACTTATCTTGCATAAATCTCTACATTTAATCATATTTGCCTCTGTCTATGATAGATCTCCGTGTTTAATCAAACATACTTCTCTTTGAGACTGCTAATAGTTTTATTTCCACTAAACAAGATAAATCGCCATGTCAGAGAATAGTGTCCTTACTCACTGAATTTAAAGCAAATAGTTTGTCAATCACGAGACTCCTCAGTTGTGTGCAGCATTGTCTGTTTCTCTACACTGTGCGGAAAGGGTTTATACTGAGGCCACTTTGACGAAGTTTATATGAGCACGGGCACTGGCTTGTTTGAGGAAAGGTTCAGCAAGACTACTCTCTCTCTCTCTGTTTGTTAGCTCAAAGTTTGCCATCCTTCAGATGTACAAAGTTAATAATGACACAACACCAGGTTATGGTCCAACAGGTTTATTCGGAAGCACCAGCTTTCATAGCGCTGCTCCTCCATCAGGTGGCTGCACAAATCATCCATCAGATGGCTTTTCTTCCAGGCCCATCTCTCAGAGACATCTGGGGCTTCCCATTCCTTGATATAGCGGTATTGTGTTGGTGAATTTTGCTCAGGCAGCTTGTTCCAAATGGGTGCCCGGATACAACGTGGGCAGTGGGTGAGATTAGCAGCTCGTCATGTGGTGGTCAGTGAGCATCAGCACAGAATGGTTTCACCATCTTGTGTGTTTTCATCAGTCACTGGATGTGTGGGCTGTGGTGATATTTGTGACGACAGTTCGTGGAGAGGGGGTGTACAGCACAGCATCACGTTTATATGCAGTGTTGAATTATTTGATTGTCAAAGAGAGATGTGAGTTGTGCCATTTGTAAGAAGGCGCACACTACTGTGGCGCAGAATGTAGTCAAACCAACACTGAGATCTGGAATGATGTAGCAGCAGCTCCCCCACAGAGGATCAGGCAACTGTGTCCAACAGGCTGCTTCCCGCCTTGTCCTTCGTTGCTGCTGTTTTTTCATGTTCCCCAAATGATAATGGCCCATGTGCAGTTCCTCCCCATTGGCATTTTGTTGGGATTGTTATTTTGTCTTTGGTGATCAATTTACATATATAGCTATTAGTCTCTTGTCCCAAGCTGTGGAACAATCCTGGTGATATCTATGTAGAATTTCAGTCAACCTATGGAGATTTCTAGCCCCAAATAGCTCTGAGTCTGCGTTGGGAACCTCTGTTCACAAGGAGAGGAGATTGGGAGCGTGAGCCTGGGCATCAGGAAGGAAGCTTTGTTTGTCCTCAGATAAGGTGTTGAACTTCTAAATCAGAAAGTTGCGATGGCCAATGCTGTGTCGATTCATATTTTGTTTAGGTGGTGGCTGTGGTGTACAGTGTTGGACATGTGGGAAGAGTCTGTGCCAAAAGCTGAAGATCTTCCGATTGTGGTGAGTATCCAACCTGGGACATGGTGGTTGGATTCACTGCTAAATGCTTTCATGGTTCAAATTATCAGGATGGTCAATCCTGTACATGAGGAAGGCACTCAATACTCGATTGTTTATTCATCCATATTGTGGAGAGTATCCATTCCTGAACACTGTGGAGTCATTCAGTGTTCTGTGCTGTTCTTTATATCATGTAGATATACAATTCCAGAAGCAATCTGAATTGTGGAGGCTCTGAAATCAAATACAGATATTTTCCCATCAATACTGTGTTAGTGCCTCCCATTGTTTGTCGTACTGATCCCAGGTGTCTTGGAGTGAGTGCAGTGGTGTTATGGGAAACTTCAGCCAGTCTGTGTAACCTATATAGCAGGTGAAATTCACTGCTGTCAGCAAGCCGCTGCTCATGTTCTTCCCTATGCCTTTTTTAAAAACTGCAAATGATACACTTTCAGAGAGTTTGCTGCTGTGATTCAAATTCTTTAAACATTATATGACATGGAACAACGATTATCTTTTTTTACCATTACTTATAGCCTGAGCCCAGACACGGAGAGTGTTTGATCAGTAACTTCAAGCCTGCTTTTTTTTTTTCCTTTCTTTCTCTCTTACAGTTAGTCTAGTGGTGTTTGTAATCTTAGCTCGGGGCAAATGTGGCCTTTCTTCATGCATCACTCGCTATCTGGTCGCCATGGCAGCGTCTGATCTACTGTTCATTGTTTTTAATATCATACTCCGTCGATTTGCATATTATTATTATGCACAGTGTTTCCTGGACTTCACTCCTGTTTGTAGTGTTACCCATGTCCTGAGCTGCTTGACTATTGATTGTTCGGTCTGGTTCACTGTTGCTTTATCTTTTGATCGATTTGTCGCCATTTGCTTTCATCAGATGAAATCTCAGTATTGCACACAGAAAACGGCAACAAGTGTTCTCACAACAATTTGCATTTTCTTCTGTTTAAAGAACATTCCCAACTACTTTCGATTTAAACCTGGAATGATCAGCAACAATGTTCCATGGTACTGTTCTACCACATCCAGGTATTATAACGATCCTCGGTGGGCAAGTTTTAAATATTTTGAAAAATTTTTAACACCGTTTCTCCCATTCAGTTTTATTCTCTTTATTAATGTTCTGACTGTCAGATATATCTTTGAGGCTGCAAAAATGCGTGAGAGGCTGAGGGGACAGAGAAAAACGGAAAACGACCCAGAGGTAGAGAGCAGAAAGAAATCTGTGATTTTACTATTTGCCATATCTGCCAGTTTCATATTTCTCTGGTTGGTATATATTTTGCATTTCTTTACTGCTGGTTATTCCTTAGATTCTGCTGCACGTGATCTCTTTCGAAAATTGGCATTTATGCTTCAGAAGTTAAGTTGTTGCACAAATGCTTTTATTTATGTGGTGACCCAGAAAA
>NC_057755.1:3478648-3489175 GCF_004010195.1 Chiloscyllium plagiosum | reverse complement strand
ATGATATAGGTCTGTTTAAATGCATTTGGGGATTGTGTTGTGTGAAGGAGCCAGTGATTGCAGCATTGGAATGGATGTAGCTGCCTTCCAATCAGCTGATTCCTGACAATCACATGTCGAGATTTTTGGATTGATCAATAGGAGAATCCAAAGACAAAACGAATTGATCCATTTGAAAACAATTACAGCTATTATTTCAAGACAGTAAAATGGGAGCAGACAGACAAGGTCTGGACTATACGGTTTAGCTGCTGCTTTCTCTCACACCTCCTCCCTTTCCTGGTACACTTACTCACCTAATTCATCCGACAGAGATGACTGTGGCTGTGTATCTTCTCTGGAGAAAGTCTGCTCCAAGGTAGAGAGAGCTGGGAGCTGACTGGATGCACTGTGGACTTAGGCCGAGAGAGTATCATTGAGCGACAGACTTCTGGATATTTAAGCAGAGTCTGGCACCCTTTATCCTTTTGCTTAAGTGCGCTAAGCAGCAGGTGTTGTGTGCCGGCGTGTTTGTTTGTCTCTGTGTGAGAGAAAGTTCGAACCTCAATCCTACTTGGATCCTTTAATCTCACCCCCTGCCTGAATCAGGCCTCCAGAAACAAAGTCAAAAAGGAACAACAGAGCAGGTCAGGCAACGTCCGAGGAGCAGGAGAGTCGACATTTTGGGCGAAAGCCCTTAATCAGGAAGTTAAAGGGCTTATGCCTGAAATGTGGACTCTCCTGCTTCTTCGGTGCTGCTTGACCTGCTGCTCCTGCAGTCCCCACTTCCTCTGCTGAAACAAACCCCTGGAGGCAGGTTCTGTCCCTAATAGGGGATGGGGATTGGGAGAGACAATCGAGAGACAGGGTGCCTACCAGAATGGGGAGTATCTCCTCTCTAAACTCACCACGCCTTTCCCTGACTCCTGTTTGTATCTCGGATCCTTTCTTTTCTCTTTTCTTTCTCTCTGTCTGTGTCTCTCACTCTCTACCTCTCTCTCCCTCTATCATACTGACAGCATTTCCTTTTGTCTTTTTTAAAATTTCTTCTTTCTATCTTTGTCTACGTTCTTTATCACTCTCACTCTTTTTCTGTCACTCTCTCCCACTTTTCCGTTCCTTCCCTAGTTCTTTCAGTTATGAAACTGCAATTTTGCACCATCCCCAACACATCTCGCTTCTCCTAAATGTAGCGCCTCCACAGCCCCTGACTATTTGCTTTTCCCTTTGTCGCTTTATCTCCTCTGAACTAGCCTCTTTGTAGTGTCTCCAGTACCCAATCAGCTCACTTTGAAATCTTTCTCTATCCCCATCCATTCACCATACACCCCGGGGAATGTTCCAGCCCCTGGGCTGGAGCACAAAGTGAGCATGTGCAGAGACCAGATTGAGTTTTTCTGTAGCGACTGGGAAGTTGATGCCCTATTGAATTGGACTACTTTATGCTTCGGCTGGCTTTGCTATCCTGGGGATTTTCGCGAAGTCCTCCTAGAGCAGAGACTCACACAAACAATCGGGTGATTGTAAAGTCCTTCATTCATTGCTCCGGGTTTATTCATGAGCTCTGGCTCGTGTATTTCTGCACAACATCGTGAATACCCAACAGGCTATTAGATCAAAACCTTTATCCCAGTTGATTTTGACTTACAAATTCATTAAAGTATTCACAAAGATCACGAGCAGCCATCCAATTCCAATACTTTTCGACACAACAGCAGTAATTCAAAATGGAATGATTGCAGGTGGCCAAGTTGGCTCAGTGGTTAGCACTGCTGCCACAGTGTGCCAGGGACCCGGGTTCTTTTCCACCCTCGGGCGACTGTGTGGAGTTTGCACATTCTCCCCATGTCTGTGTGGGTTTCCATTGGGTGCTCTGGTTTTCTCTCACAATTCAACGATGTGCAGGTTAAAGTGGATTGGCCATGCTTAATTGGCCATAGTATTCAGAGTTGTGTCGGTTAGGTGCATAAGTCAGGGGTAAATGCTGGATATTAGGGTGTGGGAATGGGTCTGGGTGGATTACTCTTCGGAAGGTTGAAGGGCCTGTTTCCACACTGTCAGAATTCTAACAATTAGTTTCATCTGGTGACGTGTATTTGCTGTCATAGATGCAGTGAGTTAACTTAATACCATTCTATGGGGCACCATCGTTGACCACTGCCCTTTGCTTCCGGAGAATCGATGTTTTGGTTTGGATGCTGCCTGACCTGCCGTGCTTTTCCAGCACTGCACTCTCGACTCCAAAGTAAAGTGGTCTAATGCAGTGCTCACCATTCTCCAAATCCAACATCACTGCACATTTCTTTTGGGAATATCCCATCCCAAGTTTCCAAGAAACATACATTCCAAGGAACAACAGTGCAGCAGAGTTTCTATCCTAGCATTCAAGTCATTGATAGCGATTACTAGTAGCTGGGCCCCAAAGACTAAACCTGCGTCACCCCCTAGTTATGTGCTGCATTGTGGGATAGGGCTTGATGGGCTGAATGGCATACTCCTACTCTCAGTTTCTATGTTTTCCACGAGCCCGAGAAATTCAATTTTGACAGAGAAGGAAAAACAATTTTGTGAGTTTCGCTGTTTAGGGATTTTGTATTTTCTGTCTCAAAATGCCTCTGACATGGTTTCCTCATCCCCCCTTCCTATTCTCACTCTCTGTCTCCCCAGCTCCGCCCCCCCCACCCCCCATCCTTTGGATCCCTTTCGCCCTGAGAGCTGCAACTACCTACTCCGTGAAAATGTTTGATCTCAACGGCTTTCTGTGGCAGAGGATTCCACAGGCTCCCCACTCTCTGGGTAAAACATTTCTCCCCATCTCAGTCTGAAATGGCCTGGACTTAGACTGTGACTCCTGGTTCTGAATTCCCCAGTCACCCGGAACATCCTCCCTGTGTTGACGCAGTTAGAATGTTAGAGCTTTCTGTTAGATTCCACTCATTCCAGTGATCCCACAGTGAATTTAACCGATCCAGTCTCTCTTCATACATCTCTCTTTTACTCATTCAGTCTCTCTCTCTCTCTCTCTCTGTCTCTCTCTCTATCTCTCTCTCTCTTCCTCTATCACTTGCTCTCACTCTCGAACTCACATTTTGTTTTTCTTGTCACTTTGACTCACTCTCACTCGGACTCTCTCCCTTGGTGACACTCACTATCTGCCTCCCTGTCCCTTGCACACTCTCACCTTTACGCTCCCTCTCAATCTCGTTCCCTGTCTCCCTCACAGTCCCTCAACTTGATTTCTCAAGCTACAAAAGGTCACATGTCAGATCAGCCAGTGAAATGAGGCCTTGTTCAGAATCTGTCGCAGAGTTTGAACCTGCAGTCAGGCTTGTTTTATCCCGATAGCACGAATTTATGAACTTCCACAGTGTCCAGCTGTGACTTGAAATTTGGTGATGTCTAAAAAGAGGGGAAAAATCTCTAATTGAACAAACGTCCTGGATGGAATGATTTACCTATGCTTGTGAGAGAGTGAAAGAGTAAAGGTCAGTGTGTCAGGATGTCCAATTCAATGTGTTTGCCGTGAAAGTATGTGAATGCATGACAGCGTACAAGTGCATGACTGAATGTCTTTATATATGTGTGTCTGTGACTTTTTTTGTGAGAGAGAGAGAGTGTGTGTGTGTAAGTTAGAAGAGTGTTTGATTTGGTGTGAGACTCTGAAAATGTGTGAGTGTCTTTGTCTACGTGTGATTGTGTGATTGTGTGATTGTAGGACAAACATCTTAACGGATATTAATATCTTCAGTGAAAGGGAAAATCTGATCAGAAGGGATTCATAGAAGGATTTCCTCACATTCCCAACATAAACTCCCGGCAATAATTGTCAATGCATCATTGTCCTCCCAATTGCGAGCTCCACTAACATGTTAAATTTCTGGTATTTGTGTGCAAGATCACCCTTATCCTCCAGATAGTAATAGTTAATAATTCTTCATCACTTTCTAAACTAAATGTTCTGTTTCTTTTCTATTCTTCCGACAAATGTAAATCACCTCCTTATATTCCATCTGTCAATATTTTAAATATAGTCTGCACAATACAGACAGCTCAGTAAATTCTGTGATGGGATGTAGCAAGCTCTGTTACATTCAGTATCTTCATGTTACATTGTAATAATATCCAGTTAGAAACCTGCGTTCCCTCAAGGACAAAACCTCCCTGGGTCTGGAAATGAGGACTGGGCAAAGAATTTAGTCTGTCACTGAGTATGTTTGGAAATCCGTGCTGCACATGGACATTTCTCCACATTTTATATTCCATCTGTCAATGACTTTCCCACTCAGCGAAGCTGGCCATACCGGGTCTCAGTCTCTTTGGTCGTCCCCACAGCTTTCTCTCCAACACAACGTGGAAGCTGGCCAATGGGCCCACCAAGTCCACATTGACCCGGCAAATGGTTTCCTACCCAGACCCACCCGTTTGCTCTGTAAGGCAGCACGAGTAACTGCTGAGCCACTGTGCCACTCTCTGTACCAGCATTGACACCATCTACCGAACTTTAAACTCTCATTTTATTTCAGTGCTGTCCTTCCCTTGACTTGATTGTTTGGAAATTAAACTCTGTTTATTGAATGTCACTCTGAGAAACGTTCTCCTCAACACTGGGATGTTGCTTCCCTGGCTATCTCTGGCTGTTCTGTGAAGGGATGATCGTTGGTTAATGGTGATGACACTGTGGTAAGAAATCCAACATTGCAATAGAATTCCTCACCTTCAACTGATGAAGTTACTGAATCGAACATAATTTCGCAAATTAAGGCAATAATTGAGACAAGTAAAATAACTCACTGAAAAATACCCTCAACGGTTACATAAGCATCAACCAATACAGAACCTCGTACCAGGATAGGAATGTACTGGAAATGTTTCAGAGGCGTCTCTGAGACACACATGGTCGTAAAGCAACACACAGGGACGAGGTTTCTCAGTTCCCTGCGATGTACTGCACGTGTACACAGAAGAAACCGAACACATACGACAGATGATGGGATGAAACAGTTTCAATCGAGATGGAGCAGTGAGGCCATTGAGGGATCTGCACACACAAGGATGCAGAAATGTCAAAATTTGGAAATGTTTTGCTGGAGTCATTGTTGTCAATGAGGCCTGTGGTGATGGTGAGATGTGACTTGATGTGAGGATTGATAAAGGACAGAAAACAAAGAGCAGGAATAAATATTTCATTTTATGTCAGGCTGGTATTAGTGAGTGCTGCAAGGACTATTATTCGAGACACAGTCATTTATAAACTCTATCAATAACTGAGACGATGTGATCATGTGGTACTTTTGCTGATAATACAATGTTAGGAGGGAGAGAAAAATCTCAAGAAGGACATAGGAATGTGGTGAAGGGGAAGGATAGGTTCTGTGACTGAGTGAGCACGAAATAGTCTGTGCAATACAATGTAGAGAAATGTGAGGTATTCTTCATTCATTTCAGTCTTGGAAAGATTCAGGCCATCTGTAAACATTTAGTTGCTTCTCGTAGTCTGAAATCAAGAGGCAACAAGAAACGTTTGGGTCAGTTAATCCCAGTAGTTTCCAATATTGTCTTGAAATATTTACTGGTCTCAGACACTTCTAAATTTGAGAAATTCAGCTCTGGGTTTGAGTCATTTCACTCCCTTATCATTGAAGCCTTGCTGTCCAGCTATCATTCTGGGCAATCGATATTGCACTCAAATGGACATGGACTCCCAACTCCTCAGTATTTTTATTTTGTTTTTCCTTTTTTGTGGAGTCAGTTCAGTGCTGTGTACACATCAAATAGCAGCAGCGCACAAAGCAAGAGTTATTGGCTGACTCTTTCAGAATCATCAGTCCTTATTTCACAGCGTCCAGATTGGTATGTTGAATCAAAAGTGTTCGGGTCAAGGACGTCACAGAGCAACTTAAGCACATCTTGGGGTGTGGGGCTGGCTGGGGTGGGACAGGGACAGGAGCATCAAAGTGTGGAAAGTGAAGAGTCCGGAGTGTTGATGCACATATCGTTCCAAAATGTCTGGAAGTGAAATCATTCTTCAGAGACTGGCATGCTGTCATTCATCACCCTTTATTTGCAAATACTTTGGTCGTTTACTCTCGTTGAGTCAGACATTTGGCATCTCAATATCCCGGCCATTCATCCTTTTATTTCAAACAGAGCTTCCTGATTGGATCAGATTAACAGCTGCAATCAGGGAACTCATATCCTCTGAGGGCCACCTGACTGACGTCACGACAATAACAGATTATAACAGCAATGACTTCCGAAACATACAATTTGGCAAATCAGGGAGGGATTTGAAAAGCTGATCCCCTCGTTACTCTGAGTACACATTACGCCAATGACTGTGTGGTTGGAAGCACTGGTTCCAAGAGGAAGGGCTTTTGATGTCTCGATTATAAGTGAGGTTTCTGGGTCTTGTGTAACCGCAATACATTGGAAACATGTGTTATGCTTTAGCTGGATGTGGATTGTTACTCTTCAGGAGAAACATACTACCGCCATTGTGGAATATTTACTTAAACCAGTCGGAGTATTATAAACCTGGGATAAATCTCAGTTAGAAGGCAAATTAAGATGGGCACTTGAAGTCGAAAATCTGTGAGCGAAAGAGGAAAACAACAAAAATGGGTTCTGGATCCATGCTTCAGAATCCTACTCTTCCGGACAAACACGTCCTTCACTTGCCTCACAGATTCAGCGACAGAAATCTTTCTGGGGCGCCTTTTTTTAAATTTTAGGGATAACTAAAAAACAAATCTATATCAATTCAGTGATACAGTTACTGCCGAAATATCATGCTTACATGGATTATTTGTGATGATGCTTGAGGTGTTTGGACAGAAACAACATAGTAAAATAACTGACTTCTGACATCTCACTGATATGAATTGATACAAGGGAACAGATGTAAGCATGCAGCAAGTTAATATACTTTCACCAAATATTACATACACAATGCAATAGCATGAATTTACAATACTATTGCATTGGGGGAGAGTGATCTTCAAACGCATTAAGTTTACTAAGTTTGAGAAGGAAGTATTTGAGTCTGTGATCTTCAAACGCATTAAGTTTACTAAGTTTGAGAAGGAAGTATTTGAGTCTGAAACTCGGGTCCTGAATCTAAATAAAGAATTGATGCATCAATGAGCAATGATAGATTGAGGAACCTTAATCAAGAGTTTCTAAGTGAATAGAACCTCATAGTGATGTACAGCATGGAAACAGACCCTTCGACCTGATATCCCAACCCAATCCAGTCCCACCTGACAGCACCCGGCCCATATCCCTCCAAACCCTTCCTATTCATATACCCATCCAAATGCCTCTTAAATGTTGCAATTGTACCAGCCTCCACCACATCCTCTGGCAGCTCACTCCATACACATACCACCCTCTGTGTGAAAACGTTTCCCCTTAGGTCTCTTTTATATCTTTCCCCTCTCACCCTAAATATATGCCCTCTAGTTCTGGACTCCTCGACCCCATGGAAAAGACTTTGTCTATTTATACTATCTATGCCCCTCATAATTTTGTAAACCTCTATAAGGTCACCCCTCAGCCTCCGACGCTCCAGGGAAAACAGCCCCAGCCTGTTCAGCCTCTCCCTATAGCTCAAATCCTCCAACCCTGGCAACATCCTTGTAAATCTTGTAATTGTTTTGTTGCTTCTGTTTGTAATGTGTGTATAATTAAGATTTACAAGGCAAGCTTGTTTATAATAAAAAGTTGTTAATGTTTTAGACACCTGAAACACCAAAAGAAGAGATTACTTGGTTATTTAAAACTGAACTTGTAACTCTCAAGGAAGCCTTAAAACTATCAACCAACCAAACCTCGAACAGGCTGTCCTCAAAAACAAGGGACACAATTACTCAATTCAGACAAAAACGATCCTTACCTAGCCAAAGATAGAACTGGCAGGGGTTGTATCCCAACAAGGGATCTCCCACATCCTTGGAGCATTGAACTCGAGAGACAAGTTCTGGCTGTCCTAATCATCCAAAAAAGAGGATGGCAATACTAATTAACAGCCAAGAGGCAAACATCTCCAAAAAAAAAGGACAAATTCTCTATCAAAAGGTTAAACTGAAAGACAAATAATAATGTCTCTTAATGTCTATCAATAACTACATTTTAATGCAGTGATAGTATTACTACTTAAGGCCAGAGGGTCCAGGTTCAAGTTCAATCTGCAAATCTTTGTCATTATATGTCGAAATAGCTTGCTTAAAAAATTAAGAACTGTATACATTAACATGCCTTATACTCATCTCCTTCCAGTGAAAAGACAGCATACATGCTCTTCCAACAACTTGCCCACCACCGAGGTCAAGCTTACCGGCCTATATTTCCCTGGCTTGTCTTTACCGCCCTTCTTAAACAATGGCACCACGTTTGCCAACCTCCAGTCATCTGGCACCTCACTTGTGACTATCGATGATACAAATATCTCGGCAAGAGGCCCAGCAATCACTTCTCCAGCTTCCCACAGAGTTCTCGGGTACACCTGATCAGGTCCTTGGGATTTACCACCTTTAACCGTTTCAAGGAATCTTGCACTTCCTCTTCTGTAATCTGGACATTTTGCAAGATGTCACCATCTATTTCCCTACCGTATATATCTTCCATATCCTTTTCCACAGCAAATACTGATGCAAAATATTCATTTAGTATTTCCCCCATTTTCTGTGGCTCCACACAAAGGCCTCCTTGCTCATCTTTGAGGGGCCCTATTCTTTCCCTAGTTACCCTTTTGTTCATAATATATTTGCAAAAACACTTTGGAGTCTCCTAAATTGTACTTACCAACGCTATCACTTGTGATAATTATTAAAGAGGAAGAAATTCTTGAATGATTTTCAACATTGTTGTCTTCAGGTCAACAATAAGACAGGACAGTTGAGAATGTGCAGGACTGCCTGTCTGTGGATTTGATCAGGAAGCTTTCTGATTCACAACTGATGACTAAGTCTGCATTGGTTATGCTTGTGTATATCAGTCGGTTTCATTTATGCAATCTCTTGCCAAAGACCACGTCGGTGAGCACATTCCACATGTATGTGTGTGAGATCCTGTCAAAGACCTTCTACTCCAGGCTGTTGGGGGAGGCTTCCAACTCCCCTGTCCTGTCCTGCACATCGGCGATTCTATCCCTGGGAAGTGTGATGCTGACTATACAGTCAGGTTCGGGGTGAATCACTGATCCGAAAGCAGTTCTAACCCGATTGGTGATGAACTTAGTCAGATTATTTCAATTGACAATCATCAATGAAGTTGGTCGTTCGTTGTCCCTCTTCCCCTTCTGATTGCAAATGAGGGGAATGAAAACTTTTTTCATGGATTCACAAAGCCTGCCTGTTAGAAGTATGCTAGGTCCTGGCCAGTCACAACTCACACAGTCGAATACAACTCGTCTCTTCAGCGAGTCTTCCTCATTTCGATGGACTCGAGGGTCTAGGTCAGCGCATCCGCAGATAATGGTTGGTGCAGCCTCTCTCGTGTGCTGTCATCGAAGACGTACATGATAGCAAGGAATGACCAGAAAGCCGTGCTGTCTGTGGGCTTCGTGTCAATCAGTCTGACACAAAAGGATTTGCTCATCCTCAATATGTCAGTCTGAGAAAATGTTGCAGAACCATCTTCTTTCTTCAGGCTCTGAGCACACAGCACTCACCGTTCAACTTCTGGAAGACCAAAGGTGAGCATATCTCAGCCTTCTCCATGGTGTGGACCTTGGACGGGGAGAATATCTTGGAGGCTTCTGATGTACAGAGTGAGGCTCTCTGGCTCTTCACGTCTGGGAGATCCTGCATGACATCAACCCCCACCGCCTGCAGCAGGTGAGGATTCTGCACGCTTTTCTGGACTTTGGGATTCCCCTTCACGGTTCTCCATTTCAAGCACCTCCATGTTTTCTGGGATCACCTGTTACACGGTCAGATTCCACTTTCCCTTGCTGACCAGCAGGAGGCAGGTGTCAGAGAACAACGCCAACTTGACATTGGAAGATTTAACCAAAACACATCCCAATCTCTCTCGTCTCATTTCACAGGAGAAGCACTGCAGGCTGGTGAACGTCCCTCATCCGGTTAGCACTTGCATCACATCACCAAGGTCCCAGATTCGATTCCAGCCTCGGGCGACTGTGAATGTGGAGTTTGCACATTCTCCCCAGTATCTGCGTGGGTTTCCTCCGGGTGTTCCGGTTTACTCCCTCAGTTCAAAGATGTGCAGGTCAGGTGAATTGGCCACGCTAAATTGTTTATAGTGCTAGGTGCAATAGTCAGAGGGAAATGGGACTGGGTAAGTTACTCTTCGGAGGGCCGGTGTGGACTTGTTGGGCCGAAAGGCCTGTTTCCACACTGTAGGGAATCTAATCTAATCCACTTCCTCATGAATTTCTGTTTAAAGCTGGCAGGTGTTTGACACTGTAGGCAGCATTCAGTATTCTGAGCCCATTTGATTCTGACCGCCAGGTCAGTCTCATCCTTCTTTCTTCTTTACTCGCTCATCTTCATCTTTATCTTCTCTTCCTTGAGGCGGTGATGGTCG
>NC_057755.1:3470355-3478289 GCF_004010195.1 Chiloscyllium plagiosum | reverse complement strand
ACAACGAAGCAAGAACCTTATGAGAAGGAAGTACTGACCCAACTCCAGTTCAACGAGCTGTAATCGCATATTTTAAGCCAGTTTGCGGGCATAGATATTTCAGAACTGTTATGTTACTCGGGATATTAGAGGGAAAAACTGGTTTTGTAAAGTTGCATATTTATCTATCTTCTATTTCGAAAATAATTAACCAAGTCTGATTATTGGTGTAAAACGAGGCTGACAAATTTTGCAGTAGGTCAGAATATATGAAAACGAAGCCTACAGGGGATATTGTCAATGTCTACAGGGAAATGGTCACCTCCTTGTTTAATGATTTTGCCTTCGTATTTTTCAAGAGAAAAGAAATCACTAAGTAAAGTTTCACTCATGTCCTTTAGGGAAGGCAACGGCCATCCTTACCTGGTCTGGCCTTTATGTGACTCAGGACCCACAGCAATGTGTTCGGCCATAATTGCTATCCTTAATGGTGAGCCTCTCATCCCATGTAAGGCCACAGGAGTTATGCTGCAGGTAGGAAATATTCTGATTTGATCTTATTGGGAGTAGATCCAAGCACCAAATATTTGGAAGGAAATATTGGCATAAGAAGGAACACAGAGTAGATTTACAAGAATGATACCTCTACTTTCAGGGTATAGGTATGAGGACAGACTGTGCAAATTAGGCCTGCCCTGCTCTCTCTCGAGATTAGAACACAGGGTAGATAAAGATAAACCTGGTCATCGATTCTCGAACAAAGGGAAATAGTCAGTGAATTAGGGACAGTGTGCTCTGGAGAAATGTTAAGGAACACTTCTACACAGAAAAGGTTGTGGATACTTGGAAGGGCAGGTTAGTGCCACTTGGCATTTAATGCTGGACCAGTTGTTAATTTTAAATCTGAGATAGATTTTGTCTTTGTTATGCATACATATTAAGAAGTAAGTCACAAACACAGGGTGTACGAAATTACCTTACAGATCCGCCATTGCACGCCATTGAAACGCTCGAGTGGGCTGAATCGCCTGTTGCTATGTCTCTGTGACTGTTAATCTCTTCCCAGAACCGATCCAAGGCATTGACATTTTTCCAAATGTGTGGTACTGAGAAATGGGCAGAAATCAATTTTGACTCATTACAGGACTTTCATTTTTCAATGGTTCAAAGCAGATCTGCTTCCCTCAATCGTGGCTGAAACCGTGAATTATACTGTTTTAGCAACATTTCCCTCACGTTTGTGCTCTAACTGGATATTATATGGATTTTTAGAAGCCTGCCCAACCTGCCCAGTCACTTACCAAAAAAAAGTACACCTCCAAGACTTGACATTATGACATCCCCTCCAGAATTGGGTCAGTCAATTTATAGTGCCGCTCTTTACCAAAAGGATTAAGCAATTCTCACCTCCACCGTTTTCCTGCCCCTTTCCCTGGTTAATTGTATAAAATATGCATAGATGCAGCGCACTAATTGACTGTGAAGAGCTGAAGTATTTAGAATAATGCACGGAACCTTTATTTAAGATATTCCTTAACAGGAGAACAGATAGACAGAGACTTGCAAATATCACTGACAGATTTTGATTTTAATTCAATGGACAAAGCATTGCTTCGTTTTTAATGACTAAATGCGTGTCCGGTTGCCATACACACACCCTGCAACACTAGAATAGGAGAAGGCCATTCAGCCCCTTCTCCGGCCTGTTACACTCGAACAGGAGGCCATTCAGCTCCGATTACTCTTGACAGATGCCAGCAGACTTGCTGAGTTTTTCCAGCAAGTCCTGATTTTGTTTTTGACTTACAGCGTCTGCAGCTCTACGGTTTTCATTCAGCCCCTTCTCCAGCCTGCTATAAAAAGGAGGTCATCCAGTAGTTGGAGAAAATGGCTTCATGGAATTATTGCTGGACTGTTAATCAAGATAGCCAGGTAATGTTCTGGAATACAGCAGATAGTGCAATTTGAATTCAGTAAATGTCTGGAATTAAAGATGCTAATTAAAGAGAACACAAATCTAAGATTAATTATTGATCCACTCATGTCCGTTCAAGAGGTAAAACTCCATCCTTAAATGAACGGGAGCATGTGATTCCAGACCCACAACAATGCGGTTGACACTTAACTGCCCTCGAGGCAATTAGAGATGGGCAACAATGCTGGCGCTGGTCAGCAATGCCCTCACCCCGTGACTGAATGGAAAAGCTCATTTTTGAGACTGATACAGAGGAAGAGGAGGAGGCAGTTTAGCTCAGTTTGAGGTGGTAAAGAGGAGAGGTTGAAGGCCATTCATCCCCTCTCATGTGATTACAAGAACAGCAAAAGGGCATTACGTCAATTCACACTGTTCTATACGAAAAAGCGATGGCAGGAGGAAAAGAGAAGGTATGAGGAGTGTGAGTGTGTGCGAGGTTCAACGACAACTGCATTGGGAATAAGGGAAAGAAGGTGAGGCGGAGAGAGGTGATCCTGGGAGGCAAAGCAAATGGACAGAGGGAGAGCCAAGGCTCAGTATTGAGGTTTGGAAATTTGAAGGGATGAGACTTCTTTGTGGTAACTTCTCCCTATGAATCAACATTTAAGCCAATATCTGTATTCAGTTATCTCTATTAATTGCCCCATATTTCATCCTTCCCTTATTATTCTGCATTTACTCTTCCCCCATTACTCTTAATCTACCTTTACCTATGTTTGATCCTGTATATTCCATTGTATTTAACCATCTTTATCTCTCTTCCGCTCAGTTCAACCCTCTCCCTATTACTCTCTGTTTAATACTGTCCCTATTATTTCATGTTTAACCCTCTCACGACAATTCTCCACTGAACCCGCTCTATTTAAATGGATATTTGAGACGACAGTCTTTAACCCTGTCTCTGAATTCAGTTTTCTCCCTATTGCTCACTAATTAGCCTTCTCATTATTCGTCACCACTAAATCCTCTCCACTCTGTATTTAACAATCACATTTTTCCTGGATTTAAGACTTTCCCAATTATACTGCATTCAACTCTCTTCTCATTAGTCTCTATTTAGTTCTTTCTCTATTACACTGTTTTACTCCACTTCCTTTCCCCGTAACGTAATTCTCACTGCACTCCACTCTACTATACACTCTCCCTGTTATTCTGTATCAAATCTTCTTATGTTCCATAAAGTTTAGTAACCCGTCAACAAGTCACTGATTTTACGCATACACAGTATGTGACACTGACCCAGCCAGCACAAAGCTGGTTACTTGACTCGGCAGAATCCCTGATATTCCTGTTTATTGCTGTCAGCCAGGACCCCATGACTAGACCAGGTTAACAGTCCCATATTCAATGAGATCCATCTGGCTTACCTCAATATATTCGCTACATTCTCCCCGTATTAAAACTCTCCATGTGCCCCTGTAATCGATACACTTCCTCTTACTATCTACATACTTCTCCCACTATTGCTTTCTCTAAAATCTTCTCCCTGTTCTGTCTTCAACATCCCGCTCCCATTCCCAGTATTCAGCTCTCTCCCTATTATTCCCTATTTAAACCACACTAATTGTATGTTTAATAATCTCCTCATTTTTCTTGATTAAGTTCTCTGTCAATTACAATCGTTAACCCTCTTTCTATTTGTATTTAGCTCTCTCTCTTTTCCCAGTGCTCTTCAATTAGTGCCTCCTCCACACCCCTGCCAGAATATGTGTTTTGTGTCAGAATACTGAGAGACTGGGTGTCCCAGCCTCATCATTCACCAAGACACGCGAACGTGTGATCGCCGCTGCTCTGTGCTGCCACCCTTCCGACCGCCGCTGGGACTGCAGATCCATCCCAAAGTGTTGATTGCGAAGACCTGGTCCAGTCCACCGATTCCAAACAGTCCACAGCCAGTTTCCCAAAGCTTTAAAACAACATTGCACATCCTTTTGTGAAGAATCCTCCCATTTCACCTTGTGCTCATCAATTGTTTCCACATGTAGGAGAGACTATGCTCTGAGAGCACAGCCTCAGAGTGAAGGACAGACCTTTGGAATGGAGATGAGGATGAATTTCTTCAGTGTAATGGTGGGTCACCCATGGAAATCATTGCCACAGAGGGCTGTGGAGACCAGGATATTGAGCATATTTAGGAAAGTGTTTGTGGAATAGCGATTGGTAAGGGGATCAAATATTACCCGCAGAATGCAGGAGATTGGGATTGAGAAATAAATGCCACTGTTGACTCGATAGGGCTAAATGCCGTTTTTCAACTCCTAATTTGTATGGCCTTATGATCCAATATATAACAATATTCATAAAGGGACACAGGCACTTTCAATATAAAACATTATTTATATTTTGCATGCTTGGTTGAAGCATGCACAAAAAAGCTGGTGTCCAGCCTTTCAATGAATCTTCCCCTGTCTTGTTCAGTTCATTATGCAGGCCTTTGAACAGAAGAAACAGTTCGCCTTTCCCAGGTTCCCATAAGTGCATATTTGTGAGCAATCTGTGCAGCGTGGCCTGCTGTATGGTTCACTTGCCCGTTTTCATGAGAGTCAATCTCAAGCTGAGAGAGAAACATATTCACAACCAAAGGGACACAGATTTACAACCACACCCTCAGTCGTACAAACAGACCTAAACACAGGAATACAGCAAGATATAGGAACATACTGACAAATAAAATAAGGAACACACCAAATACACTCACAGACACACACACACACACATACTTACAGACGCACAAAACAGTCAAAACGAAAATGGATTTCTGCTGGGTAATTTGTTTTCCTCCCACAGTCCAACAGGTCCAGGTGAGGGGGATTCACTATGTTAAATTGCCCACAGTGTCCCTGGATGTGCAGGTTAGCTGGATTGGCCATGTTAAATTACCCATTGTGTTCCTGGAAGTGCAGGTTAGCTGGATTGGCCATGCTAAATTGCCTATAGTGTCCATGGATATGTAGGTTAGCGGGATTGGCCATGCTAAATTACCCATAGTGTCCATGGGAATGCAGGTGAGCTGGATTGGCCATGGGAAATGAAGGATTACAGGGATTGCCTGCCAGAATGAAGACCAGTGAGGGAATTGAAATATTGTCGAAGAATTTGGAATGAATGGAATTACGAGGGATCAAATACTTCAACAAGTAAGTAATGTTTGTGAATTCCAAAAACAAACACACAATGTCAGTGTCGACGCAAGTTTAACTTTTGGAAGCTCGAATTGAATTCCAATCTTAGCAAAATTGAAGAGTTGAGGTTCAAACACCTGGCAGTGGATGAGAAACTGTGACTGTTGTCTCTTTTGACATGGAGAGAGCGCACTGACCTGCCTGTAAGCTTCATTTACATTCTCTTTTCTAGGAGAATCACTTTCTCCATCCTGCCCTGTCCTTTTCTCTACTCCTTTGGGAGTCAACGGATTGCTGTTTCTATTCATGAACAGCTGAAACTGGGACCCGGTTCTCAGCTACTATCAGTGATTGTATTCATTACTGATCTGAATCGATAGCTTTACATAATTTATTTATTGTTTGATTCGACTGAATCAAACAATAAATAAATATGTCTGTGCAGCAAATTAAACTTAGCAGCAGCCATCCGACTTGATGAATTACATCCTTCGGATCTATGTCATCTGCTCTTCTAACGTTGTAATATATAAATTTTATGACATGCACCAGCCGCAGAAGTAAGCAGTTTCCAGATATGGCGAAGAGTAAATTCACAGACTGCTTCCTGTTCTCCATCTCGGGCTCAGTGGGACACTCTCCCTTGCTCTGACCCTTCAGTCCGTTGTGGACTCCATTGGCCACAAAAATGTATCTGCCTCTCAGAGTGTTGAGCTGCAGGATTAAAGCAAATGGAACCAAAATCTGAAAATCTTTCCAAACCGGTTAAGTCCAACACATGAAGAATCAGTATCATAGTTTGGTTTTATATGTCATTCCCCTGGAATATTATTAATGATCAAATTAGGTTCATATAAAGTTCTTTAAAACAAATCTGAGTGCAGGTTGTTGCTGGTACTGAAGTTGCAGTTCTCTCGGTGCATTTTTTTCAGCTTCTGGCAAAAAATAGCCGCAAGTCAATCACGAGAGAAAGTGTTGGGTGAACAGAATGAAGAGTCTCATGCTCCATACAACAGGACAGTGATGATACTGTACACAAGGATGATATTCAGGAGAGATTCCAGAAAGTAATAATATCCCATAGCGTTTGACATCAGTGCTAGTTGCCATAAGGTCAGATATTGTTATGAGTATTAGTTCGCCAATAGATTGCGAGTTGTGCAAGGAGCGAGGGAGCATTTCCTCTTAGTCTGAATGACAATCGTCTCTAAATTAACTGCAAGATGGAGAAAGGACAAGACCCTGCAAATTTACTGATCAAATTACCATCCTTCTCAAAAAGGAGGAGGTGGACTCAGTAGGTCGGTTGGGGAGTTGATAAGAGATTGGAAAAGTTCAACCTGATCCAACGTGGTTCCAAGCGAACCACCTTTTCATAGAATCAGAACAAGGATTGGGATAACGACTCAGGGAGGAGTTGCGAATTTGAATAACTTCATAATTTGCACGTCTCTTCAGTGAACAGTTTCTCAGGATTAAGTGTCCCCACCAGAACCCATAACTCACCTCGAGATATCTATTTGTGATTAATTGATTTTCTCAGTTCTCCTCCTCGATCCATGCACAACAACTTGTCCTGAACTAATCGCCTTTCCCCATCCATGGCTTGACTTTGAACATAGCCAAAACACACATCATATATCTTGTGCAGAGGGTCGTCGCACGCAACCTCTGATTATATCTCCTTCCCATTCATTTAACTATTTGACAAGGTGGAATTAGAAGCAAGATGGAGATTGGGGCATTATTAATAGGCGAGATCTGAAGCTCCAGAGGAATTGCTCCAGTCTTTAGGTGAAGTTGTAAACCACCAGGTTTCGGATCCCTTCCAAGAATGGTGGCATCATTGGACATACCTAAATTTGTCACAGTTTGGCTTCTCAGAGTAATCGGATCCAGCCTTCAATCTTGAATCTCACAGTTGGGGTGGTGAAATCCAAGCCTGAAAATTAGAAGTGTTTGAGGTCTGGAGAAATAAGATCAGGTCAGAGATTAGAAGTCCTGCACTGAGAAACCCAACTCCTGAATACATATTCCCAACCCCAGCACCCAACCATAATAAGCCTTTCCACCATCTACAAAGCACAAATCAGGAGTGTGATGGAATACTCCCATGTGCCTGGATCAGTGAAGATCCAACAACACTCAACGGCTAGACACTAATCAGATCAATGCATCACCCTTTTGCCTGACATCACATCCACAAGCATCCACTCCCTCCACCACCGAGGCTCAGTCACAAGACGCGTGCTGTCTACAAGATGCATTGCAGAAATTCAACAAAGATTCTTTAGAACGCACCTCTGTACTCAAGAACACAACCATCTCGAAGCACAAAGATAGCAGATACATGAAAACGCCACCCCTTGCAAGTTCTCCTCCAAGCCATTCACCATCCTGACTTGGAATAATATCAGAGTTGCTTCAGCACCATTGGGTCACAATCTTGGAATGCATTCCCTGTGCGTTGTGGTGATGCTGTAGGTTTGAGAGTTCATTTTGTCACACTTTTCTTTCGAAGGGTGGATTTAAGAGAGAGGTGAAGAGCTGTCTACTTGGAGAGTCAATAAATCAAACAGTTTGTGAGGTCTTGGTTTCTTTTAACGGTTGGAACAAGAGAAGCAGCTTGACTGGGCGTGGCCAGTTGTCTCATTGCAAGGTTTCTAAGTTTTTCTTTTCATGTTTAGATTTAGCTTTAAACAGTCGCTATTGTTGCATTGAATTAAGTGGAAACCTGTCTCTAAAACAATACATATTGTCCAGTATTTTTTTCCAACTTGTACACTAATCAACTTGTGAATGTACAGAAAAATAGTACAAATTCATAACCGGGAGACTGCCTGTACTCCTCAGAAAGT
>NC_057755.1:3451510-3469815 GCF_004010195.1 Chiloscyllium plagiosum | reverse complement strand
CCCACACACACACACACACACGCACATACAAACACACACACACACACACACACACACACACACTTCAGCGGCATGAATTTTCCTGATCTCCCAGCTCCTGGATTAGTTTGAATGAAGTTCTCCAGTACTCTGGTAAACTCGTGTTAATTGTCTTCAATTCTCAACTCGCAATAGACATTGGTGTCCTTCGGTTCACTGGTTATTATTTGCATCATCTTGTGTAAAGGTAGAACTAAATAAGTTGTTTAATTGCACTGCCATTTCCTTGAATCGTATGGTCTACTTTTGGATTGTATAAACACACATTTTCTTCACTAATGATTTTGTGTTTACTTGCCCTTAGAATCTCCTGCATTCTGCATTTATGTTCCCACCAAGTTTAACCATTGGAGTCACAACATGGAGGAGAAGAAGTAAGCCATTCTCCCCATCGGGACTCTCTGCCAACCAATGTGTTCACAGCTCAGGGAGATTATTCATGGTGAACGATTGTGTTTATGTGTGAGAGAGATACAGATAGAGTGTGCTTATCATAGGTATTCGACAATGCAGAAGTAGGCCATTGAGCTTGAGAGAGGGGGTGATGAGAAAGACAGCGATAGGTTGAGACAGTGAGAGACAGAGACAGAGAGAGAAACAAGTTCCGAGATAGACAGAAAGAGAGGAGAGGGACTCCAAGAGGCTCATAACGAGAGATTAAGGGAGAGGTGAAGGACAGTGAGAGGCTGAGAGAGATGGGGAGAGGGAGAGACACAGAGATAACAAGAGGCTATGAGAGATGGCGAGAAATGAGAGGGTCAGTGAGAGACTGACAGAGCTAGAGATGAGAAAGGCAGTGCGAGGCTGAAAGAGTTAGAGAGGATGACAGACAGAGGCTGAAAGAGAAAGAACAAGAAAGGAGAGGGAGAGCAGTAAATTGACAGAGAGGAGAGAGTGAGTGAGAGCCTGAGACGGAGAGAGAGAGTCTGGGGGAGAGATACAAAGATAGAGACGAAGAGAGAACAAGTGGTTGTGAAAGATTCAAAGATAGTGAGAGAGTGAACGACAATAGAGACGGCGAATGGAAGAGGGAGAGAGAGGTTGAGAGACAATGAGACAGCAAGAGGGTGAGTGAGACTGATAGAAAGCATGTAAACAACAGCGAGAGTGTGAGACACAGCAAAACAGAATGCCATACAGTCGACCTGTGACGCTACTTTCAAGGAACCAGGTAATTGCAACCCTTGGTCTCTCTGACCGAGGGCTCTACCATTAATTGTGTATGTACTAACCTGGATTGGCTTCAGTCAAACGTTGATGCTTTCTTAGAATGACAATCACCATCATTCATTGCCCATTTGCCACTTCTGGATAAAAATTCCAGTTCACAGAAGGTTAACATGATCATACAGCCAGACATCAGGGGGACAATTCTTGTGTTGCCGTTGTTTGAAGTCAGGAAGTGAGAAAGTCTTACTGTGACCATACAGGGAGTTTGGGGGCGAAAATATCTACCATAGGAAATAAACAATTTGCAAATTCAGAAAATAAAAGTAGCAATTTTACATGCTGTGGCAGTCAACAGGATGAGAAATACTGTGTGTGTGCAGTTCTTATCAGACATTGGAGGAGGATACGTAGGAAAAGCAATCTCATTATTGCAACGCTGCACTGATAATTTAAAACAGAGCTCTGGTCAATTGCGCCCCCTGACTTTTCACTCCCCCCACCCCCCACCCCCGCCTGACAGTGGCACCCAGTTTCCCATCCCCCTAACTTTCGTTCTCGTGACTTTGCACCTCCACCACAACAAACCTATTTCCACAAGCAATATGTAGGTTGGGGAACGTGCAGAGTCGATGTAGAGGATGTTATGTAGATTTGCAGATGATACAAATATTGACTGAGTAGGTTTGCCAGTGAGGAAAGTAGTCTCTAGTTAGTTAGTTAGAGAAAGATTGGTCAGATGGGCAAGTCAGTGGCCGGTGAAATTTAACTCTGATAAAAGTGAGGTGATGCACTTTAGTAGAAGTCATAAGACAAGCGAGTACTCAGTGAATGCTTGGACACTCAGAAGGCCAGAAGAATAGAAAGATCTTGAGGTGATTGTCAGTGGATCCCTGAACGCAGCATGAGAGGTTAATAGGTTAGTTAAGGAGGCAGGCAGGACACATGTCGTTATCATCGAGGCATAGGTTATATGAGCAAGAAGATCCTGCGGAAGGTCTGCCGAACATTAGTAAGGTCAAATTTAGTGCAGTTCTGGTCACCGCACCGTAGGAAGGATGTGATTGCCTTGGAGGGAGAGCAAAGGAGCTGCCCCAGATTGTTGCGACGTGTGACGTACTTTACCCATGAAGAACGAGGCTTGATAAGCTCAGGCCACTCTCTTTAGAACTTGGGTCTAAGTATGTAGGACGACGAGATTCTGGACAGGGTGAATAGGAAACAGTTGGTCCCGTTAGTCACAGGGCCAATAACAACGAGACATAATTTTAAGCTGAAAGGCTAGACAGTTAAAGGGCAAATGAGGAAAATAGTTCCCAAAGATATCATGGAGGGGGGCTGCACGTTTCTGTGTGGGATGTCGGTGACCTTACAAACTTGAAAAGTACTTGAATGAGGACTTGAAATGTCATAACATTAAAGGCTATGGGCCCAATGCTGGTGAATGGGACTGGTGCAGATTTCCTGTAAATTTGGCGATGAGCCGAAGGGACTCTTCTGTTCCATGAGATTCTGTCGTAGTAGAATCCGAAAGTTAAGTTTCTGAATTAGTTTCAAGTTTGTTTTGCGTTTGTATGGAGAAAACGTATGTTAGTGTAAGTGTCAGTTGTTGTTGTGATCGCCATTAGCTTCAGGTTCTCTCTTGGAGTGCTCAGACACAGATGAAATTTAACAAAGGAGTTGTAAAACTGTATTAATAAGAGCAACAGTGTGCAATAAAACAGGTCACAAGGAGCTCGACAACATGAGGTATTGGAAGTCTGAATAGCGTCAGCAAATTGAAGATCATCACTGAAAACAGTATCAACAAATCGCTTGATATTGGTGGGACTGATAATGAGTGAAATCATGTTGCTGCTTGAAGACAGGTTGGAAATGACATTCAGACGTGACGGCATCAGATTTATCCAGTCTTTGGGGTACTCAACTTCAGACATAAATCTCAATGAGATCACATCATTAAAATAAAGCTGTAGTCGTAATTTGTTTGCTCATAAACAAATTAAAGGTGTCTTCAAAGTTTCCCACTGGAGATGTCACATCATAAAACATAAGGCTGTCGAAAAAGGTTACCTCCAATTAAGAGAGAATTCTCCAACTCGGACAGGTTGAAAGCAGCAGGAAGGTAGGGGCTGTTTCGTAAACAGCAAAATGCATCTTCCAAGGCAAACGGTGGAAAAACTGTACGACACTGTCCTTGCCAGTGTTGGTATTCCTGGTAAGCCTTTTAAAACGCTATGTTATATACATATCTGAATTAAATCATACTTATTTTAACTTTATAACTATTAATAATGTTCGTTTCATTTAGCAAGGCAAATTCCAATGCCAGGCGACAGTGCCCTCACTTACTGAGTTAAAAGAGAACAGTTTGACAATTATGAGTCTACTCAGTATTGTGTAGCATTGTCTGTTTATCAATTCTTGGCAGAACGGTTTTGCAGTGACGATGAATGGATTATTTTTTGGCTGATCACCGGCTCTGGCTTGTCCCACAAAACGTTTAGAACTATCACTTTCTGTCTCTGTGGTAGGTAAAAGCCTGTGATGGGTCAGATAAGTTTTGTAACAATCCACCTCTCAATGACATCAGGATTTTCCCAGGTCTTGGTGTTAAGATTTGTTTTGGTGGATCTGACTCAGGCAGCTTGCTCCAACTGGGAGCCCAGATACAACATGGGCAAGGAGTGGATTGAGCAGGTCGTTGTGGAGGGATAAGTGAGAGTCAACAGAAACGTGTTGAGCACAGAGTTGCAAGTGTGATGTATGTTGTTGAATTATTTGATTGTCAAAAAGACGTGTGATCTGTGCCAATGGTGAAAAAAGATGCACAGTACTGTGCTGCAGATTCGAATCGGACAAATGCTCAAACCTGGAGTGTTGTGGTTACCAGCTCTCCCACAGACAACAAACAATTTTGTCCAACTGGATGTTTCCCACCTTGCCTTTGGTTGTTATTATCCTTTGATGTTCCCCAAACAATAATGGTCTATGGGAAGGTACTCCCATGTGCATTCATTTGGGATTGGTGCTTCGTCTTTGGTCATCATTTTGGATACGTTAATATTGTTATTAATAATAATAATAGGTTGTTTTCTTGGTCCTGACATTTCAGTGAGGAAAAGCCTGTTTATATTTTTAGACTGATTTACTATGATGCCATAGTAATACACATGAGCTGCAATATGATGGCGTAGTCACATTATCATTAGATTATTAAGGCAGAGACCAAGATAATATTCTGGGGCCCGAGTTCAAAACACCCTACCCCCGCCCCCACCTCCCCCCACCCCACACCCCCACACCCCCATTGGAGTAGGTGGAATTTAAATTCAACATGTATCTGTAATTAAGAGACTCTCGATAAATACATCTTGCTGGTCAAAGAATCCCATTTGGGCACTAAGGTCATTTAGGAAAGGAAGTTGCCAACAATTAGCTGATCTGGCCAGGTTCCAAGCATGATAACGAACATCTAACCAGACTGAGTCAAAGTCTGCTCGGCTGTTGTGACCTCCATATGAACTGATGTTCAGCATTTTGGGAGTTGGTGAGTTGGAAACTATGTCAGGGTCGTCAGTTGATTCATAGTCCATCAGCAACGCTTTTCAAAAAGGAAATGAATCATCTGTCACCTCTGATTTTCATGATGCTCTTTGCCTCATGGTGTGGAGCATCATTGCGCTGATTGTTACACGAGATGTCTGTCCAATCAGTGATTTCGACCACAGAGGCAGATTTATATCGATACATAAATTCCAAAAGTTATAATGTGAGTTACTATAGAAACATCAATGCAGTTCATGATCTCACTGGTCAATTATTGTCAATCTGCCCTTTAGAAATGTTGTCACATCTTCCTTGCACCCCAGATGATTGGAAAGCGGAGGTGAGTGGGAATGAATGCTGATCTGTGTTCATTTCGTGGGAAGTTGTTCATGACTAGAACCTGTGCAGGCTGAGGATGGCCACCAAGGAACTGACCCCATACAGGACAGTCCAATATTTTCAGCTTCTTCTGCTTGGATGACATTTTTCGTGTTAATTGAACCACGGTATCAAGGCAAGGTGGTTTATTAGAGGTTACATTTAGATGATCAGTAAACCCAAAGTCTTTTGTGGCCATTGAGGAGTGGAAGGTTTGTTGAGGGTGGGTTTAAGAGAGTATTAAAGGAACTTGTTATTACCAACTAGCCATTAGAAGTTTACAACTTATTGCAGGAACAATAACACCCAGTTGAATATTCACTCAGTACATTGCAAACATCAGGGCTGGTGAATCAACACAGCTGACTGTGGCCATATCTGGCTCAGTGTTTTACATCAAGAGAGATACAGGGTGGATAAACTCTTTGCTACATAGCGTTCCATTTGTTTCAGTCAAAATGGTTTACTTGATGGAAAATATCATTGCTGGAATGTTCGGTGGAAAGGTATCAAAGGAATTTCATTTGGTATCCAATAAGACTTTGTAAGATTCAGAGAGGATGTGTTACTGCCATACCTACAGAGGTTAATACAAAACAGAAGACTCAATGTTCTCAGCACTACATTCTGTGATGACCTCTCTTGGAGAATTTTATTTACTGTTCTATCGATGTTCAGTCTTTACTTCTCCAGATGGTCTACTCCCTGATGTAGGGTGCTGCCTGATTGCTAACCCAGTACTGTGCATAATGAATGCATTTAACCCCAGATTTACTGAGCACTGGAATTGGACAGAACGAGTTGCTGATGTATGCTGTCAATGTACGCATTTGACATTTCCAAATTAACTCTATGTTGAAATTCATCAACTCAGAAAAATGAAAGATCTTAATCTGTAGGTCAAAGGCACTCTGCATTATGCAGTTATCGATTGGAACGTCTGTACTTTTGATTCAGATCTCCAGGAATCACAATCATGAGTGGAGGCACTACTGATTGTGGAATTGGACATGAATTGCAGGCTGGATCCTCTGATTGCTGTGGTCTCATGCTTCTGGGAGACGTATCATTCCAGAGTTCTACTGAGTGCGGGTGACTGCTCCAATAGAACTGCTAACCCAGTATTCCTGCTTGTCTGCTGGTATCTGAAAAGCATTACAGTAAGTGTGTAGCACTAGCAGGAGAATACCTGTAAGTTCAATTGGAAGGCTTACTGGGAGTTCCATTCACTATAGAATTATCCTGTATGTGGGCCAATCGTGTGAAAGGATCCACCAATTCCAGTGATAATGTGATTCAGTAAGCATCTTTCAATTAGAATCTGACTAAATATGAGTTCCTACCAAAGGGGAACAACGAACCTCAGTGTTCATGTGTTATTGGGAACATCTCTACACGTTAAATTACACGAAGTGAAGTTGCTAACTGCAGAGGAACAACTTACCCCAGTGGCCTTGTGCAAGGAACAGTATCTCTGTCTCGAGAATTGACCTGCTTGTGGGGAACTGAATATAAATGGAATATCTGTTCGTAGTGGTAACTGAGACCATGACAGTATGAAACATGTGGTGCTTCTTTTATATTACATTCCTTATTTCTATTCTGTCCACTGACTGAGCTGTTAATGTAGTTTGTAAGTGTACACTGGATTGCAAATGGGAAAACCTTTCAAGTTGGTTGTAAATGTTTGGTTTTAAGTTTGCAAAGTGAAATGTCCTATTAGAGATAAGCAGATGTGATGTATTTAATAAAGTGAGAATGTAAGAGTATCAATATTATTTCAATAAAATTCCGGATAGATGTGTTATGTTTCCAACAATAAGTCCTCAAAAAACTGGTGTCAACCAGATGACAGCTCTGTTCGTTTTCATCCTGGCGACAGATGAGCATGTTTATGGCTGCTGGACGTCAGCCATCTCAGTTGTCTCATATCTCTGCAGGAATTCTTTAGGGTTATATGCTCAGCCCCAATTCTTTAGATGAACATAGAACATAAAACATAGAAAAATACAGCGCAGTACAGGCCCTTTGGCACTCGATGTTGCACCGATCCAAGCACACCTAACCTACACTAGCCAACTATCCTCCATATGCCTATCCAATGCCCGTTTAAATGCCCATAAAGAGGGATGCTTCATGAATGCCCATTCATATATTGTAATTTCCAAATTAGAGATGATTTCTTAAGGTAGTATAATATTCATCACCATGTATTTATCAGGAGGCAATAAAGAGGTCTGTGTCCATGTACAACGTCTTGCTTGGACTGGTAATTGACAAGTATCATTCGCCTCCCACAAGCAGCAGGCAATGAACATTTCAAAAGGTGAGAATCTACCAATTTTCGATTGGCTTACCTTCCCATTGCTATCACTGAATGCAAGACTATCAACAGCCTGGGTCAACCCTTGTCAAGAGAACGAGCTCGTCCAAGCATGCAAGTACTGTGGCCACAGGCATACACCAAACACTCTCATCACTGAATACTCTGCCTGCCAGTGCATCATGTAGATAGCATAGATCATGGGTGGGTTGGAATTCTCCTCATGTATCTAACTGAGTGCAGCTCAAATGCAACACTGAGTACAAAGACTCACAAGGCTCCACTTTGTGCAGGACAACCAGCAGCTTGATTGATATTGCACATCACCACAATGAGTACTCATTCCCTTCACCAATAACATGCGAGATGAGCAAAAGATACCTTCCACAGGATGGAAATAGTCACAGTCCAAGTCTGTCTCTGCAGCTCCTTGCAAACCCATGGCCTCCAGCCGCGAGATGCAAAAGGGCTGCAGAAGCATAGAAAAGAACATCACACGGAAGTTCCTTTTCAAGCTAGATATCATTCTAACTGTCAAATGCATTGCCATTCCATCACTCTTGCTGGGAGAAAGTTCTGCAAATCTCCCACAAAAAGAGTGTGGGATTTCCTGTACCACAGAGGATGCAGATGTTCATAAAGGCACAATAAAGTGTACACATGAAAGGATATTGATCACTGCCCTAACCAATAAATCTCACATACCATGTGCACATTTAAAAATAATTACAATTCCCAAATCTTCAAGAGGTTATCTGTGAACGCAGGCAGTGGATTGTGTTCAAGGGAATGTCCCATAAAACTGACAGTGGAAGAAATGTTTAAGGTGAAAGGCTGGATACTTGGTGCTGAAGTTCTGCTGAATTCTGGGCATCAGCTACCCGAGTTGATAATCGGACTCATTCTTTACTTTGTTGAGTCCAATGAATTTCCCAACTCCTGCTGGTCTCAAAGCCAGGAGACAGGTCCTTTTGCCTTGGTTGCCTGTGTTGGATAGTGATCGATGTGTTTGTGTTCCTTCCTCCAGGTAACTACAAGGGAAAGGCACCTTATCTTTGAAAATCGATGAATCCTGAAATGAGTCAGTTCATATTTGTGACAGTGGACTCAGTGCAGAGATATCCAATCCCAGGGCATGGTCTAAAAAGATATCATTCATTTGCACTGGGAAGTTGGCTGTGCTTGGGAAGCTGCATTTTCATTTATTCATCGAAGAAATGTGGGTATCACTGTCTTAGCCGACACTTAGCATCCTTCCCTAATTGCCCAACCAGATTGCCCTGAGTCTGGAGTCATATGTAAGCCAGAACAGGTAAGGATGGCAGATTACCATCCCAAAAGGATTTTAGTGACTTCTTTTTCTGACAATTAGACTCTTAAATCCAGATTTTTATTGAAATAAAATTCCCCCATCTGCCATGGCGAATGCCAACTCCAGCTTCCCAGAAAAAAACCTAAGTCTTTCAATTAACAGTGTAGTGAAAAAGCCATTAGGCCATTGTCTCACCTAATCTTTAACATTGGCCTCAATCATAGTGATTTAAGTGTGGCGCTGTGACACAGTGATTAGCATTCCTGCCTCACAGCACCAGAGACCCAGTTACATTTTCACTCTTCGGTGACTGTCCGTGCAGAGTTTGCACATTTTCCCTTACCTGCCATGCTGAAAAATAAACACATCCATGAGGTTAGGGAGGATCTGTGGGATGCACTTCGGACTATCGTTCCAGACTCAATGGCCCACGTGAACATGTTCTGCTCTGTACAATACTGGTAATCTCCGTAGTGATAGCTGGTGAAACCATGGGGTTTTCTAGTTCCAGTGTGTGCTCCAAGTCTGGGAGGGGGATCTCTATTCACAAGGTGAAAGCCAAGGAGAGAAACTTAGTGTGTTAGCCTGGGCAGGAAATTTTGCTTAATCTCAGGTAAAATGTCTGATTCTTAAATTGAAAGTTGCAATGCCGCATGGATTCAGGGTTTATTTGTTTGGGAGCTATTTTATACAATCTTGGACAGCTGCCAAATATTCGCATTCTTATGATTGTGATGGGTACCCACTCATTGTGCAGATTGTCAGGATGTTTAAAGGTGTACACAATGGAGGCACTCAATGCCTGATCATTTGTTCATCCATTCTGAGACACTGTGGACTGATTCAATGTCCTCTGTTAAAGTTCATAAAGCATGATTATATAATTCTGGAAGCATTACTGAGACACCGAAACCGAATACACAATTTTGTAATCAATGTCCATGATAGGTCTCTCCCATTGTTTTCCTGTGATCAGTTATCACTGTGTGGATGCTATGGTCTTATGGGAAACTCCAGCCAGTCTGAGTCACTCATAAAGCAAGTGAATTTATCCAACGCCGAGCCTAAAACAATATTGGGTACATGACTGTATATCTGTGAGAACTCCTGTTCTTCCCATCATCTTTTTTTCCAAAACTACAAGTGATTCGTTTAGAGAGTGTGGTTCAGATGATTTCAACTTCATATGACATGAAGCAAAAGATATTTTTGTGTCATTACTCACAATCTGGGCTCAGGCAGGGATAATGTTCGATCAATAACTTCAAGTCACTTTTTTTCCTTTCTCTTTCTTCCAGTTACACTAATGCTAATTGTATTCCTGGCTCGGGGCAGGTGTGGTCTTTTGAAATGCAGCACTCGCTATCTGGTGGCCATGGCGGTGTCTGATCTACTGTTCATTGTTTTTCATTTCGTACTCTTCAAATTTTCACGTTATTATTACGCCCAGTGTTTCCTGGGCATTACTCCTGATTGTAGTTTTATGTATACCCTGAACTGCTTGACCATTGATTGCTCTGTCTGGTTCACTGTTGCCTTTTCTTTTGATCGATTTGTCGCCATTTGTTTTCATCAGATGAAATCTCTGTATTGCACAGAGAAAACTGCAACACGTGTTCTAGCAACAATCTGTGTTTTATTTCCTTTAAAAAACATTCCCAACTACTTTCGATTTAAAACTGGAATGATCAGCAACAATGTTCCATAGTACTGTTATATCACATCCAGTTATTATAATGACCCGCGATGGAAAAGTTTTCAATATTTTGAACAGTTTTTAACACCATTTCTCCCATTCACTTTTATTCTCTTTATTAATATTCTGACTGTCAGACACATCTTCGATGCTATTAAGGTGCGTAAAGGCCTGAGGGGTCAGGGGAAAATAGACAATGATCCAGAGACAGAGAACAGACAGAACTCTCTGGTTTTACTCTTTGCCATATGTGCCAGCTTCATACTTCTCTGGTTGGTTTTTGTCTTAAGTTTCTTTAATGTTGCTTATTCCTTGGCTTCTTCTGCTGCTTCTCTCTTTCATCAAGTCGGATATATGCTGCGCGACTTAAATTGCTGCACAAATGCTTTCATTTACGTGGTGACACAGAAAAAGTTCAGAGACCAGTTGAAGGACGCTGTGAAATATCCAGTTATGAAAATAATTCAGTTGATGGACACGAAACGTTAACTCTGTTTCTGTCTACACAATGCTAGCTAATCAGGTGTACTTTATTTCAACACTTTCCATTTAATTTAATCTCTTTCTGCAGGAGAGAACGCACATAGAAAAATGTCTAATAGTAAAAGTTTTAGAAAATGAAGATGAGCAAAATAAATTACAGCGATTAGATAATGTTTTTCAACAGAAATACGAAGTTGAAAATGAGCTGAGGAATTCACCAAAATTCAAGGTGCAAAGAAGGTGAGCTCAGAACACAACGGGATTCTGAAAAGATGAAGTTTAATTTAGGTGATTACGAGGTGCTGCACTTTGGAAAGGCAAGTCAGCACAGGACCGATACACTTAATGATGAGGTCCTGGGAGTGTTACTGATCAAAGAGACATTGAGTTGGAATTTCGTAGTTCCTTGAAAGTGGATGCACAGATAAATAGGATAGCGAAGAAGACGTTTTGTATGCTTTCCTTTGGTCAGTGCATTAAATATAGAGGTTGGGAGACATGTTGTAGCTGTACGGGACATTGGTCAGCCCACCTTTGGAATACTGCATGCAGTTTTGCTATTGATGTTATAGGAAGGAAGTTCTGAAACTTTAAAGGTTTCAGAAAAGCTTTACAAGGATGTTGTCAAGGTGGGCGAGATTGGGCTGCAAGGAGAGGCTGAAGTGGGTGAGGCTGCTTTTCTTTACTTGGAGTGTCAGAAGCTGATGCGTATGCTTATAAATGTTGATCAAAACATGAGGGCCATGGATGTGGTGAAGACGCGAGGTCTTGTCCGCGGGTGGGGGAGTCAAAAACTAGAGGACATTGGTTTAAAATGAGGGAGGAAAGACAAAATAAACAAAGGGACGGAAGGGGCATAGTTCAGATGCAGAGGATAGTGTGTCTGGAATGAGCTGCCAGAGGTATTGGTAGAGGCAGTGGGCGAGATTGGGCTGCAAGGAGAGGCTAAAGTGGGTGGGGCTGCTTTTCTTTACTTGGAGTGTCAGAAGCTGATGCGTATCCGTATAGAGGTTTATCAAAACATGAGGGCCATG
Source organism: Chiloscyllium plagiosum (assembly GCF_004010195.1). Classification (NCBI taxonomy): domain Eukaryota; kingdom Metazoa; phylum Chordata; class Chondrichthyes; order Orectolobiformes; family Hemiscylliidae; genus Chiloscyllium; species Chiloscyllium plagiosum. Next base: position 3,457,834 of record NC_057755.1, on the reverse strand, counting down.
GATGTGGTGAAGACGCGAGGTCTTGTACGCGGGGTGGGGGAGTCAAAGACTAGAGGACATTGGTTTAAAATGAGGGAGGAAAGACAAAATAAACAAAGGGATGGAAGGGGCATAGTTCAGATGCAGAGGATAGTGTTTCTGGAATCAGCTGCCAGAGGTATTGGTAGAGGCAGTTACAACTATCATGATTAAAAAGCATCTGGATATACAGAAGAATAGCAAGGGTTTAGAGTGCTTTGGTCCAAATGCTGGCAAATGAGCCGAGATTAGTTGAGGATATCGAATTAGCGTGAATGAGTTGGACTGAAGGGTTGTTTCCATAGTACATCTCTGACTGTATGTTGGTGCAGTTATCATTCAAAATGTTTTCCTCAAACCGATTCGAATGTCCCACAGGAGTAAACGGCTCAAGAGATAAAGGTGTGCACAATCACCATTGAACACATATTCCCCATTAATCACATTTACCAGGTAGAGGATACCCAGTTTGCCTGCTGTTTAAAGTAATGCTTCACTGACTGGCAATCTCATCAACCTCTCAGGGAACACTATGTGTCAACGACCATACTAATACTGAATATTCTTCAGAGGGAATTGGTGCAAACATACAGAATGAACCGTTCAACCTGATGTCTTTGCATCAGAAATGAAGGAAGGTGGAAACACAATAGGGTTAAGCCAGGAGTGTGAGGGCTTGCATTATGTTCAGAATGTCTGTGAGCCGATCTCTGAACATTTATTTCTGTCTCTGTGTGTGTGAGAGAGAGAGAGGAACAACAAATCTGCTTTCAATGGGACACAATTTAAATGAATTCAAACATAATGAATAAAAGTCTCCAATTCTGTCTCTCTGCCTGTGTCTCTTGTCTTTAAAGTGTTACAATGTCAGTCTCATGAATCACAAAGTGACCGGGACATAGAAATGTACAGCATGGATACAGGCCCTTTGGTACAACTCATCAATGCTGACTAGCTATCCTAAACTAAACTAGTACCATTTGCCAACACTTGCCCCATATCCCTCTAAACTCTTCCTTTTCATATACCCATCCAGATACCTTTTAAATGTTGTAACTGTACCAGCCTCCACCACTCCCTCTGGCAGCTCATTCCATAAACACACCACGCTCTGAGTGAAACTGTTGCACCTTAGATCCCTTTTAAATTCCCCCACCCCCTCACCCTCAACCTATGCACTCTAGTTCTGGACTCACCCACCCCTGGGAGTGTGCCTTGTCGATGTACCTATCCATGCCCCTCTCCAAGGACACCCCTCAACCTCTAAGGTTCCAGGGAAAACAATCCCAGCTGATTCAGCCTCTCCCTATAGCTGATAACCTCCAACCCTGGCAATATCCCTGTAAATGTTTTCTGAGGCCTTTCAACTTTCAAAACATATTTCCAAGTGGAGAGAGACCAGCATTGCACACAATATCCCAAAAGTGTCATAACTATTGTCCTGTACCAGGTTATAGTTCAACAGGTTTATTTGGAAGCACTAGTTTTTGGAGCGCTGCTCCTTCATCGGGTGGTTGTGGAGTATAAGATTGTAAGACACAGAATTTAAGGCCTTACGACCTTATGATCTTATGCTCCACAAACACCTAATGAAGGAGCACCGCTCCAAATGCTAACGTTTCCAAACTATCCCATTGGACTACAACCTGGTGTTGTGTGATTCTTAACTTTGTACACCCCAGTCCAACACCTCCACCTCCAAATAATGTGCGGTCCAGCCGCAACATGACCTTTCAACTCGTGTACACGATGCTCTGACCAATAAAGGGAAATATATCAAATGACATCTTCACGATCCTATTTATCTCCGACTCCACTTTCAAGGAGCTATGAACCTGAACTCCAAGGTCTCTTCGTTTAGCAACACTCCCCAGGATCTTACCATTACATTATGCAATTTAATGGATCAATCCTACATCTCATCGATCAGCCAATCATCCAGGGGATGGGTCTAAATCATCGATCAGCCAATCATCCAGGGGATGGGTCTAAACTAATTTCATCTTGTTTGGAACAATGTCGATGGTTATGTTGTGTGTGGAACCGAATGTTACATTTCTGGGTTCGGCCTATTTATCTGCCTGACGTTTTGCAGGAATTGGGCTTCATGCTGAAGCTTCTCAGTTGCTGTACAAACACCACAATTTATGTTGTGACCCAGACTAAATTCATACCGCAGCCGAAGAACGTGCTCAAATAGTCCTTTACCCAAATTAATCAATCAATCAAGTATTAAAATTAATCAATCAATCCAGAATGTTCCCATTCAGATTTGAATCCATGCAGCAGCTTGTTGCTATGGTAACAGTCCGAGGGGAGGGGTGGCACCTCCAGCCAAACCGCACACTGTACACTTCAATGTTTCTCTCATGCAACGGATACAGAGAAACGTTCAGAGAAACATGGACAAGGGGCAATAAGAACATGCATCTTTTTGAAGACAGCTTCCTAATTACTTTTTCAAAAAAGTATATTGTAAATAATTCAAAATAAAATGTCCATTAGAATATGCCAAGCAGCAAATCTAAATAATTGTTTTGAGTATTTGTTTGAGAAGTCAGTGGTTCAGCCATAGGTTCCAGTGATTAAGAGATCCCAGTCCAATTTATTATTGCTTCTGCATAGTGTCCCAGTGGGAACAGACACAGGCTCTAATAACAAAAGAGAAATTGCTGGAAAAGCTCAGCAGGTCTGGCAGCATCTATAGAGAGAATTCAAAAATAGCATTCCAGATTAACAGTGAACACTTCTGCTGAAGGTTACCAAATTTCACCTTCTCTAAAACCTTCCCCAAGCACCACACCCCTTCCTATAATGCAATCTCCTGCAGCTCCGACACCCCTCCCTATCTCTGGAAACCTCTCCAGACGCTAAAACGCTCCCTATATCTGAAACGTCCTCCACTCCGTCCACCACTCCCAATCTCTGTCATCTCTACCAGTCCCTTCACTCCTCGCTATATCTGTAAACCCCTCCAATCCTATAACCTTCCCTATCTCTGTAACCTCCACCAGCCCCTACACTCCTCTCGATTTCTGTAACCTCCTCCAGCCCCAACATCCCTCCCCATCCCTGTAAGATCCTCCATCCCCTACACCACACACTATGTCTTTAACCTTTTGGTGCGTATTTGGGAAGGGAGTAACTTTGACAAAGATTGCTCATCAGTGACAAACACATTGATTTTTCTTGTTGCATTCAGAGGTGAGGGATATCACCGGTCCCTGAGAGGAAGGGCCCATTGCAGAGAGCACATTTCCCACTGAATCTGGGCTGGATCGGAATTTCTGCAAATCAATGAATTTTTCAATTCAATCTAGATCCGTTGACTGAAACATGATATTGTAAAACTGAGAGTAACCAGCCATACGTGAGTTAATGATGAGAAACCAGACAGAATTCATTTCGACTCTGACAGTAACTGTGCATCGAGCAGGTATTGTCAGGAATATTACAGAGTATCTCACTTTATTATCTCCGTAACCATTTTCTGTCATTCTGAAGATAGTACTGAGGATCTTGTCATTCACACTCCCATTTTTGCTTCTTCTCTTCTCACATTTCCCTCCACGCCAGTCTTTGCCCATTTTGGTCAATATTGTCATACTGTCATCTCAGTCTCTCTGCCCTCTGCCCCAACACAGACTTTCCCTTCTGTTCTTTATTCCACATTCCACCTGAGATACAAGGAGCAATGCAGGCAGTTCCTTCTCTCACACAGTCGGTATATCATCACTCACTGAAATGCAGAGACACAGAAGGGTCATCAATCCTCTGACAGAGAGGCCGAGACAGAGAGAGTATTCGGCCCCACCCCGATCCCACGTTCCACTGTGATTATTTTAACACAAAAACCGGCCTGTAAAGCAATCGATTATAAGATTGAAATGTACTGTGTCAATCTCTCAATAATAACCCATAGGAACCAACTGAATAGTACGTTATGGAAAGCCGTGTACTCCAGACGCTGTGAATATTTCACAAACATGAATAGTTCCATGAAAGAACATACACATAAACACAAACAGTTTTAGCATATGACAATATTTATATGAACATAAACACTTCTGAAACACAAGATTTTTATATTATCATGTACAGCTCGAATGCATGACAATATTTATATTAATCCATAACACTTCCAAGACACAGCCGTATTTATGAAAAAGCATGAACAGCTTCAAAACAAAATAGCATTTAAATATAAACATGCACATTTCCCATACACAACAATATTTATATTTAAAACCAAAAGATTCCCACAAAAAGCAATATTTATTAATAAACAAAGACGGTTCCAATGCACAACAATATTTGCATGAAAACACTGTGAATGCGAATGACTGAGTAATGAAGTGATCGTACTATAGCCAGATTTGCAGTTGGGACCGAAAATAGGTGGGAAGGCAATTTGCGAGAGGCATGCAGACAGAGGGATGCAAACGATCGTTTACGTAAGTGAGCAAAATGTCAATTTAACTTGGGAAAATTTAAAGTTGTTCGTTTTGGAAGGTAGGATAAAAGTGCAGAGAATCATTTCAATAAGGAAACGTTGGGGAAAGCTGCAACACAAAGATAGTTTTCGTAGTTATGAACAAAATAGAGAAAACGTAAGACCCAGCTGCAGCAGGCTGCTAACTAAGATAAAAACTCAATGTATTAGTGGCGAGGTAAGATCATGGGCAGAGGATTGGCTGACTGGCAGAAGGCAGAAAGTAGCAAGAAAGAGGTATTTTTCAGCTTAGCGAATGGTGGTGAGTGGAGTTCCACAGAGGTTCGATTGGGACCACAAGCATTCATGAAATACATTAATGATCGTGATGATGGAGGTTATTTTTGCAACGCTTGCACACGTTGCAAAGGTAGGTGGAACAGCGTGGACTGTTGAGGAAGTGGCAAATGGAATGTAAGTGAGAGTTTATAAACTTGGGTCAGAAGAATAGATGTGCAGAATATTTCCTTGTGACGGAAAGTCTTTGAAACCCTGAAGCAAAAGATTCAGGCGTCCTTTTACAGGACAATACACCATGACTACTAACTATTCTCTTAGTGAGCGATATTCCACTGGTATGCTGTTCCAATAAAACAGGTCCCATCTCTATAAACATAAGTAATAAGAAAAAAATAAATTATAAATTAGTCTCTCAAATTTCACACAGGTCTTTTGGAATGCTCGGCCGTCTCCGTTGTCTCTCAGTCAATTTTCTGATCCCAAGTCACAAACGCCTGCTTTCCGCTGATCCTACTGTCAAGGATATTTTGTCTGTAATTTATTTTGTCGAGAATATTAGCTGAAAGTGCCATGGTACCTTTTATAGACAGGTGATGCTTTCTGTGAGAGCTGAAAGTTGTTACCTCCTCAGATGGCAGTTGGCTGCCTCCAACTTTCCAAATGCCCTCATCTTTAACACCCTTGATGAGCTATTAATTTCTTTGTAATTGGAATGGTTTGAAATAGACAAAACCATCAGATTTAAATTTAATTAGTTTTGGTGTTTCGAGCCTTGTTTAAATCAATTGATTAATATTCAGGCTGGTGGCCTTAACACCAAAACAACCCTAAGTTTTCCATTCACACAGCCATCTGGTGCACGTTTCAATTTCAGAACTGGCTGTAATGTTCAGCTGCTAACACACACCTTTTTCTGTGCAAATCCTAAAGCTTAGAAAAGCACTTTATCTTTTAAAGGGACCACGCACTCTTTTCTCCGATCATTTTTACAAAGAAATTCTCGCTTCCTGCCTTCCACGTCTCGAGTAATCTACACAACATCATAATAAGTAGAAAACACATTGTTAGCATTCATTTAAAGATAGCTAGAATACAAGAGTAGAGACACATTGCTGTGGCTTTATAAGGCTCTGGTCAGACCGTGTTTGGAATACTGTGAGCAGGTTTTGCGCCCCATGTTGAAGGAAGACTATGCTGACATTGGAGGTGGTCTGTAGGACATTTATAAGAACGTCATATTCATCTGCTCCCTATATTAAACTCTGCCATTGTTCTCACATGTCAATAGGATTTAGAGGTTTATTGCGTCTGTGTGAGTATGGAAATTCCTTTCATGTGTTGACGAGAACTGAACACAGTACCTCAGTTGTATCCTCACTAAAGTCCTGGAAAGCTCCAACATGGCTTCATATAACCTGCACCAAGACTGATATAGGCATGTGTCCCGTGTGTCTTCTGAATTACTCTGCTAACATGAAATGCCATCTTAACGAATCTGTGGACATGTATCCCAAAATCCCACTGTTCCTCTGAGCTTCCTCGTGCCCTGGTTTTCATTGAATGTTCCCTTGTCG
>NC_057755.1:3448074-3451010 GCF_004010195.1 Chiloscyllium plagiosum | reverse complement strand
CTTTACATCCTGATTTATTTTCTCCTGAAAAATACTAAGGCAAAATGATTAAACAAGGAGGTGACCATTTCCCTGTAGACATTGACAATATCCCCTGGAGGCTTCGTTTTCATATATTCTGTCCTACTGCAAAATTTGTAGGCCTCGTTTTACACCCTTAATCACACTTGATTAATTATTTTCGAAATAGAAGATAGATAAATATGCAACTTTACAAAACCAGTTTTTCCCTCTAATATCCCGAGTAACATAACAGTTCTGAAATATCTATGCCCGCAAACTAGCTTAAAATATGCGATTACAGCTCGTTGAACTGGAGTTAGGTCAGTTCTTCCTTCTCATAAGGTTTTTGCTTCGTTGTTCTGATGTTGTCTGTGGCATCTCTCTGATTGGAGTGACTTTCAGCTTTAATGTGGAGGCGCCCGTGTTGGACAGGAGTGGACAATGTCAGACATCACACGACACCGGGTTATCGTCCAATAGGTTAATTTGAAATCACAAGCTTTCGTGGGACTTCAGACCTGCTTTTATCTCGTGATCTTGGTCATTTCCGACTGCAGTGGCTGAGCAATATTATAACATAACAACGTAATTGTCATATTTCAAATTCAGTTTCTATCGCAGGATGTTTGTTACATAAAACCTTTATTGAATATTTAATTTTCACATTTTTAATTGACCCGTCTCAAACAAAAGTTGTACTGAAACTCAGGTCTATTGTTCCACCTGAAACCTTGTTGCAATATCTCATTGACAATAAATTCAATGTTCAGTCAAGTTGAAGACTTGCATATCTCACTGGATTGACTGAGTTTGACATTGAATGCTGCAAGTTTCTTGGTTTAATATGTCAGTTCCATTGTCTCATTAACACCAGGTCAGTGTAATCGAACAAGATAATGGGTTTGGCTACCTGGGCCGACCACACCAACGCTACTACCGACACCAGGATTCCTGCTGAAGGTTCACAACACTGCTGCTGTTGACACCACTGATGCCATCTTCCTCGACCATCACCGCCTCAAGGAAGAGAAGATAAAGATGAAGACGAGCGAGTAAAGAAGAAAGAAAGATGAGACTGACCTGGTGTTCAGAATCAAATGGGCTCAGAATACTGAATGCTGCCTATAGTGTCAAACACCTGCCAGCTTTAAACAGAAATTCATGAGGAAGTGGATTAGATTAGATTCCCTACAGTGTGCAAACAGGCCTTTCGGCCAACAAGTCCGCACTGGCCCTCCGAAGAGTAATTCACCTAGTCCCATTTCCCTCTGACTATTGCACATAGCACTATAAACAATTTAGCGTGGCCAATTCACCTGACCTGCACATCTTTGAACTGAGGGAGTAAACTGGAACACCCGGGGGAAACCCACGCAGGTACTGGGGAGAATGTGCAAACTCCACATTCACAGTCGCCCGAGGCTGGAATCGAATCTGGGACCTTGGTGCTGTGATGCAGCAGTGCTAACCGAATGAGGGACGTTCACCAGCCTCCAGTGCTTCTCCTGTGAAATGAGACGAGAGAGATTGGGATGTGTTTTGGTCAAATCCACCAATGTCAAGTTGGCGTTGTTCTCTGACCACTGCCTCCTGCTGGTCAGCAAGGGAAAGTGGAATCTGACCGTGTAACAGGTGATCCCAGAAAACATGGAGGTGCTTAAAAGGGAGAACCATGAAGGGGAATCCCAAAGTCCAGAAAAGCGTGCAGAATCCTCACCTGCTGCAGGCGGTGGGGGTTGATGTCAGGCAGGATCTCCCAGACGTGAAGAGCCAGCGAGCCTCACTCTGTACATCAGAAGCCTCCAAGATATTCTCCCCATCCAATTGAAATAATCTGACTAAGTTCATCACCAATCGGGTTAGAACTGCTTTCGGATCAGTGATTCACCCCGAGCAAACCTGACTGTACAGTCAGCATCACACTTCCCAGGGATAGAATCGCCTATGTGCAGGACAGGACAGGGGAGTTGGAAGCCTCCCCCAACAGCCTGGAGTAGAAGGTCTTTGACAGGATCTCACACACACACATGTGGAATGTGCTCACCAACGTGGTCTTTGGGAAGAGATTGCATAAATGAAACCGACTGCTCTACACAAGCATTACCAATGCAGACTTAGTCAATAGTTGTGAATCAGAAAGCTTCCTGATCTAATCCACAGTCAGGCAGTCCTGCACATTCTCAACTGTCCTGTCTTATTGTTGACCTGAAGACAACAATGTTGAAAATCATTCAAGAATTTCTTCCTCTTTAATAATTATCACAAGAGATAGCGTTGGTAAGTGCAATTAAGGAGAATCCAAAGGGTTTTTACAAATATATTATGGACAAAAGGGTAACTAGGGAGAGAATAGAGCCCCTCAAAGATCAGCAAGGCGGCCTTTTTGTGGAGCCACAGAAAATGGGGGAAATACTAAATGAATATTTTGCATCAGTATTTGCTGTGGAAAATGATATGGAAGATATCGACTGTAGGGAAATAGATGGTGACATCTTGCAAAATGTCCAGATTACAGAGGAGGAAGTGTTGGATGCCTTAAAACGGTTAAAGGTGGTAAATCCCAAGGACCTGATCTGGTGTACCCGAGAACTCTGTGGGAAGCTGGAGAAGTGATTGCTGGGCCTCTTGGTGTGATATTTGTATATCATCGATAGTCACAAGTGAGGTGCCAGATGACTGGAATTTGGCAAACGTGGTGCCACTGTTTAAGAAGGGCGGTAAAGACAAGCCAGGGAACTATAGGCCGGTGAGCTTGACCTCCGTGGTGGGTAAGTTGTTGGAGGGAATCCTGAGGGACAGGATGTACATGTATTTGGAAAGGCAAGGACTGATCCGAGATAGTCAACATGGCTTTGTGCGTGGGAAATCATGTCTCACAAACTTGATTGAGCTTTTTGAAAAAGTAACAAAGAAGATTGATGAGGGCAGAGCAG
>NC_057755.1:3447395-3448047 GCF_004010195.1 Chiloscyllium plagiosum | reverse complement strand
TTTTGTCATTTACATAAATGATTTGGATGCGAGCATAAGAGGTACAGTTAGTAAGTTTGCAGATGACACCAAAATTGGAGGTGTAGTGGACAGCGAAGAGGGTTACCTCAGATTACAACAGGATCTGGCCCAGATGGGCCAACGGGCTAGAAGTGGCAGATGGAATTTAATTCAGATAAATGCAAGGTGTTGCATTTTGGCAAAGCAAATCTTAGCAGGACTTATCCATTTAATAGTAAGTTCCGAGGCAATGTTGCTGAACAAAGAGACCTTGGAGTGCAGGTTTATAGCTCATTGAAAGTAGAGTTGCAGGTAGATAGGAGAGTGGAGAAGGCATTTGGTATGCTTTCCTATATTGTTCAGAGTATTGAGTACAGGAGTTGGGAGGTCATGTTGCGGCTGAACATGACATTGGTTAGGCCTCTGTTGGAATATTGCATGCAATTCTGGTCTCCTTCCTATCGGAAAGATGTTGTGCAACTTGAAAGGGTTCAGAAAAAATTTATAAGGACGTCCCAGGGTTAGTGGATCTGAACTACAGGGAGAGGCGAAACAGGCCGGGCCTGTTTTCCCTGGAACGTCGGAGGCTGAGGGGTGACCTTATAGTGGTTTACAAAATTATGAGGGGCATAGATAGTATAAATAGACAAAG
>NC_057755.1:3427538-3447309 GCF_004010195.1 Chiloscyllium plagiosum | reverse complement strand
AACATTTAAGAGGCATTTGGATGGGTATATGAAGAGGAAGGGTTTGGAGGGATACGGGCTGGGTGCTGTTAGGTGGGACTGGATTGGGTTGGAATATTTGGTCGGCATGGACAGGGTGGACCGAAGGGTCTGTTTCCGTTCTGTACATCACTATGAGGTTCTATTCACTTAGAACCTCTTGACTAAGGTTCCTTAGTCTGTCATTTCTCATTCATGCATCAATTCTTTATTTAGATTCAGGACCCGAGTTTCAGACTCAAATACTTCCTTCTCAAACTTAATAAACTTAATGCGTTTGAAGATCACTCACCCCCAATGCAATAGTATTGTAAATTCATGCTATTGCATTGTGTATGTAATATTTGGTGAAAGTATATTAACTTGCTGCATGCTTACATCTGTTCCCTTGTATCAATTCATATCGATGAGATGTCAGAAGTCAGTTATTTTACTATGTTGTTTCTGTCCAAACACCTCAAGCATCATCACAAATAATACATGTAAGCGTGATATTTCGGCAGTAACTGTATCACTGAATTGATATAGATTTGTTTTTGAGTTATCCCTAAAATTTAAAAAAAAGGCGCCCCAGAAAGAATTCTGTCGCTGAATCTGTGAGGCAAGTGAAGGAAATGTTTGTCCGGAAGAGTAGGATTCTGAAGCATGGATCCAGAACCCATTTTTGTTGTTTTCCTCTTTCAATCATAGATTTTCGACTTCAAGTGGCCAGCTTAATTTGCCTTCTAACTGAGATTTATCCCAGGTTTATACTACTCCGACTGGTTTGAGTAAATATTCCACAATGGCGGTAGTATGTTTCTCCTGAAGAGTAGCAATCCACATCCAGCTAAAGCATAACACATGTTTCCAATGTATTGCGGTTACACAAGACCCAGAAACCTCACTTATAATCGAGAGATCAAAAGCCCTTCCTCTTGGAACCAGTGCTTCCAACCACACAGTCATTGGCGTAATGTGTACTCAGAGTAACGAGGGGATCAGCTTTTCAAATCCCTCCCTGATTTGCCAAATTGTGTGTTTCGGAAGTCATTGCTGTTATAATCTGTTATTGTCATGACGTCAGTCAGGTGGCCCTCAGAGGATATGAGTTCCCTGATTGCAGCTGTTAATCTGATCCAATCAGGAAGCTCTGTTTGAAATAAAAGGATGAATGGCAGGGATATTGAGATGCCAAATGTCTGACTCAACGAGAGTAAACGACCAAAGTATTTGCAAATAAAGGGTGATGAATGACAGCATGCCGGTCCCTGAAGAATGATTTCGCTTTCAGACATTTTGGAACTATATGTACACCAAGACTCCGGACTCTTCACTTTCCACACTTTCATGCTCCTGTCCCTGTCCCACCCCAGCCAACCCCACACCCCAAGATGTGCTTAAGTTGCTCTGTGACGTCCTTGACCCGAACACTTTTGATTCAACATACCAATCTGGACTCTGTGAAATCAGGACTGATGATTCTGAAAGAGTCAGACAATAACTCTTGCTTTGTGCGCTGCTGCTATTTGATGTGTACACAACACTGAACTGACTCCACAAAAAAGGAAAAACAAAATAAAAATACTGAGGAGTTGGGAGTCCATGTCCATTTGAGTGCAATATCGATTGCCCAGAATGATAGCTGGACAGCAAGGCTTCAATGATAACGGAGTGAAATGACTCAAACCCAGAGCTGAATTTCTCAAATTTAGAAGTGTCTGAGACCAGTAAATATTTCAAGACAATAATGGAAACTACTGGGACTTAACTGACCCAAACGTTTCTTGTTGCCTCTTGATTTCAGACTACGAGAAGCAACTAAATGTTTACAGATGGCCTGAATCTTTCCAAGACTGAAATGAATGAAGAATACCTCACATTTCTCTACATTGTATTGCACAGACTATTTCGTGCTCACTCAGTCACAGAACCTATCCTTCCCCTTCACCACATTCCTATGTCCTTCTTGAGATTTTTCTCTCCCTCCTAACATTGTATTATCAGCAAAAGTACCACATGATCACATCGTCTCAGTTATTGATAGAGTTTATAAATGACTGTGTCTCGAATAATAGTCCTTGCAGCACTCACTAATACCAGCCTGACATAAAATGAAATATTTATTCCTGCTCTTTGTTTTCTGTCCTTTATCAATCCTCACATCAAGTCACATCTCACCATCACCACAGGCCTCATTGACAACAATGACTCCAGCAAAACATTTCCAAATTTTGACATTTCTGCATCCTTGTGTGTGCAGATCCCTCAATGGCCTCACTGCTCCATCTCGATTGAAACTGTTTCATCCCATCATCTGTCGTATGTGTTCGGTTTCTTCTGTGTACACATACAGTACATTGCAGGGAACTGAGAAACCTTGTCCCCGTGTGTTGCTTTACAGACCATGTGTGTCTCAGAGATGGCTCTGAAACATTTCCAGTATACTATTATCCTGGTACGAGGTTCTGTATTGATTGGTGCTTATGTAACCGTTGAGGGTATTTTTCAGTGAGTTATTTTACTTGTCTGAATTATTGCCTTAATTTGCGAAATTATGTTCGATTCAGTAACTTCATCAGCTGAAGGTGAGGAATTCTATTGCAATGTTGGATTTATTAACACAGTGTCATCACCATTAACCAACGATCATCCCATCACAGAGCAGCCAGTGATAGCCAGGGAAGCAACATCCCAGTGTTGAGGAGAACGTTTCTCAGAGCGACATTCAATAAACAGAGTTTAATTTCCAAACAATCAAGTCAAGGGAAGGACAGCACTGAAATAAAATTTAAAGTTCGGTAGATGGTGTCAATGCTGGTACAGAGAGTGGCACAGTGGCTCAGCAGTTAGTCGTGCTGCCTCACAGAGCGAGAGGGTGGGTCTGGGTGGGATACCATTTGCCGGGTCAATGTGGACTTGATGGGCCCATTGGACAGCTTCTGCGTTGTGTTGGAGAGAAAGCTGTGGGGACGACCAAAGAGACTGAGACCCGGTATGGCCAGCTTCACTGAGTGGGAAAGTCATTGGCAGATGGAATATAATGTGGAGAAATGTCCATGTGCAGCACAGATTTCCAAACATACTCAGTGACAGACTAAATTATTTGCCCAGTCCTCATTTCCAGACCCAGGGAGGTTTTGTCCTTGAGGGAGGGCAGGTTTCTGACTGGATATTATTACAATGTAACATGAAGATACTGAATGTAACAGAGCTTGCTACATCCCATCACAGCATTTACTGGGCTGTCTTTATTGTGCAGACTATATTTAAAATATTGACAGATGGAATATAAGGAGGTGATTTACATTTGTCAGAAGAATAGAAAAGAAACAGAACATTTAGTTTAGAAAGTGATGAAGAATTATTAACTATTAATGTCTGGAGGATAAGGGTGATCTTGTACACAAGTACCAGAAATTTAACATGGTAGTGGAGCTAACAATTAGGAGGACAATGATGCATTGACAATTATTGCCGGGAGACTATGTTGGGAATGTGAGGAAATCCTTCTATGAATCCCTTCTGATCAGATTTTCCCTTTCACTGAAGATATTAATATCCGTTAAGAGTTTGTCCTTCACACAATCACACAATCACACGTAGACAAAGACACTCACACATTTTCAGTGTCTCACACAAAATCGAACACTCTTCTAACTTACATACACACACACTCACTCTCTCTCTCTCACAAAAAAAGTCACAGACACACATATATAAAGACATTCAGTCATGCACTTGTACGCTGTCATGCATTCACATACTTTCACGCAAACACATTGAATTGGACAACCTGACACACTGACCTTTACTCTTTCACTCTCTCACAAGCATAGGTAAATCATTCCATCCAGGACGTTTTTTCAATTAGAGATTTTTTCCCTCTCTTTAGACATCACCAAATTTCATGTCACAGATGGACACTGTGGTAGTTCATAAATTCCTGTTATCAGGATAAAACAAGCCTGACTGCAGGTTCAAACTCTGCGACAGATTCTGAACAAGGCCTCATTTCACTGGCTGATCTGACATGTGACCTTTTGTAGCTTGAAAAATCAAGTTGAGGGACTGTGAGAGACACAGGGAACGAGATTGAGAGGGAGCGTGAAGGTGAGAGTGTGCAAGGGAGAGGTAGGCAGAGAGTGAGTGTGACCAAGGGAGAGAGTCCGAGTGAGAGTGAGTCAAAGTGACAAGAGAAACAAAATGTGAGTTCGAGAGTGAGAGCAAATGATAGAGGAAGAGAGAGAGAGAGAGAGAAAGAGAGAGAGAGACACTGAATGAGTAAAAATGAGATGTATGAAGAGAGACTGGATAAGTTAAATTCACTGTGGGATCACTAGAATGAGGGGGATCTCACAGGAAGCTCTAACATTCTAACTGCGTCAACACAGGGAGAATGTTCCTGGTGACTGGGGAATTCAGAACCAGGAGTCACAGTCTAATTCCAGGCCATTTCAGACTGAGATGGGGAGAAATGTTTTACCCAGAGAGTGGGGAGACTGTGGAATCTTCTGCCACAGAAAACCGTTGAGATCAAACATTTTCACGGAGTAGGTAGATCCAGCTCTCAGGGCGAAAGGGATCCAAAGGATGGGGGGGGGGGGGGAGGTTGGGGGGACAGAGAGTGAGAATAGGAAGGGGGGTTGAGGAAACCATGTCAGAGGCATTTTGAGTCAGAAAATGCAAAATCCCTATACAGCCAAACTCACAAAATTGTTCTTCCTTTTCTGTCAAAATTGAATTTATCGGGCTCGCGGCAAACATAGAAACTGAGAGTAGGAGTATGCCGTTCAGCCCATCAAGCCCTATCCCACCATGCAGCACATAACTAGTGGGTGACGCAGGTTCAGTCTTTGGGGCCCAACTATTAGTAATCTGTATCAATGACTTGAATGCTAGGAGAGAAACTCTGCTGCACTATTGTTCCCTGATGGAGACAGCATTGCATGTTTCTTGGAAACTTGGGATTGGATATTCCCAAAAGAAATGTGCAGTGATGTTGGATTTGGAGAATGGCGAGCACTGCATTAGACCACTTGACTTTGGAATCGAGAGTGCAGTGCTGGAAAAGCACGGCAGGTCAGGCAGCATCCAAACCAAAACATCGATTCTCCGGAAGCAAAGGGCAGTGGTCAACGATGGTGCCCTATAGAATGGTATTAAGTTAACTCACTGCATCTATGACAGCAAATACACGTCACCAGATGAAACTAATTGTCAGAATTCTAACAGTGTGGAACCAGGCCCTTCAACCCTCCGAAGAGTAATCCACCCAGACCCATTCCCACACCCTAATATCCAGCATTTACCCCTGACTTATGCAACTAACCGACACAACTCTGAATATTATGGCCAATCCACTTTAACCTGCACATCGTTGGATTGTGAGAGAAAACCAGAGCACCCAGTGGAAACCCACACAGACATGGGGAGAATGTGCAAACTCCACACAGTCGCCCGAGGTGGAAAAGAACCCGGGTCCCTGGCACACTGTGGCAGCAGTGCTAACCACTGAGCCAACTTGGCCACCCGCAATCATTCCATTTAGAATTACTGCTGTTGTGTAGAAAAGTATTGGAATTGGATGGCTGCTCGTGATCTTTGTGAATACTTTAATGAAGTTGGAAGTCAAAATCAACTGGGATAAAGGTTTTGATCTAATAGCCTGTTGGGTATTCACGATGTTGTACAGAAATACACGAGCCAGAGCTCATGAATAAACCTGGAGCAATGAATGAAGGACTTTCCAATCACCCACATGTTTGTGTGAGTCTCTGCTCTAGGAGGAGCTCGCGAAAATCCCCAGGATAGCAAAGCCAGCTGAAGTATAAAGCAGCCCAATTCAATAGGGCATCAACTTCCCAGTCGCTACAGAAAAACTCAATCTGGTCTCTGCACATGCTCACTTTGTCCTCCAGCCCAGGGGCTGGAACATACCCCGGGGTGTATGGTGAATGGATGGGGATAGAGAAAGGTTTCAAAGTGAGCTGGTTGGGTACTGGAGAAACTACAAAGAGGCTAGTTCTGAGGAGATAAAGCTACAAAGGGAAAAGCAAATAGTCAGGGGCTGTGGAGGCGCTGCATTTAGAAGAAGCTAGATGTGTTGGGGATGGTGCAAAATTGCAGTTTCATAACTTAAAGAACTAGGGAAGGAACGGAAAGGTGGGAGAGAGTGACAGAAAAAAAGTGAGAATGATAAAGAACGTAGACAAAGATAGAAAGAAGAAATTTTTAAAAAGACAAAAGAAAATGCTATCAGTATGATAGAGAGAGAGAGAGGTAGAGAGTGAGAGACACAGACAGAGAGAAAGAAAAGAGAAAAGAAAGGATCAGAGATAAAAACAGGAGTCAGGGAAATGCGTGGTGAGTTTAAAAAGGTGATACTCCCCATTCTGGTAGGCACCCTGTCTCTCGATTGTCTCACCCAATCCCTATCCCTATTAGGGACAGAACCTGCCGCCAGGAGTTTATTTCAGGAGAGGAAGTGGGGACTGCAGATTCTTGAGCTTGGAGTCAAAAAGTGTGGTGCTGAAAAGGAACAGCAGGTCAGGCAGCATCCGAGAAGCAGGGGAGTCCACATTTCAGGCATAAGCCCTTTAACCTTCCTGATTAAGGGCTTTTGCCCGAAATGTCGACTCTCCTGCTCCTCGGACGTTGCCTGACCTGCTCTTTTGTTCCTTTGCAACATTTTTTACTTTGTTTCGGGAGCACTGATTCAGGCAGGGGGTGAGATTAAAGGATCCAAGTAGGATTGAGGTTCGAACTTTCTCTCACTTAGAGACAAACACGCCGGTACACAACACCTGCTTAGTGCACATGAACAAAGGGATAAAGGGTGCCAGAGTCTGCTTAAATACCCAGAAGTCTGTCGCTCAACGATACTCTCTCGGCCTAAGTTCACAGTGCATCCAGTCAGCTCCCAGCTACCTCTACCTTGGAGCAGACTTTCTCCAGAGAAGAAACACAGCTACAGTCATCTCTGCAGGATGAATTAGGTGAGTAAGTGTACCAGGAAAGGGAGGAGGTGTGAGAGAAAGCAGCAGCTAAACAGTATAGTCCAGACCTTGTCTGTCTGCTCCCATTTTACTGTCTTGAAATAATAGCTGTAATTGTTTTCAAATGGATCAATTCCTTTTGTCTTTGGATTCTCCTATTGATCAAGCCAAAAATCTCGACATGTGATTGCCAGGAATCAGCTGATTGGAAGGCAGCTATATTCATTCCTATACTGCAATCACTGGCTCCTTAACACAACACAATCCCCAAATGCATTTAAACAGACCTATATCATGACCAATTCAACAGACATGGTGCTGATACACTAAAGGTTATATTAGGTCAAGTGACAATAACTTATGCAGTTGAGTGGAGGAGTTGTGGGGTCATGTTGTGGCTGTACAGGACATTGACAAGGCCACTTTGGAATATTGCATGCAATTCTGGTCTTCTTCCTATTGGAAGGATTTTGTGAAACTTGAAAGGGTTCAGAAAATATTTACAAGGCGGTTGACAGGGTTAGAGCATTTGAGCTTTCCAGAGAGGTTGAATGGGCTGGGGCTGTTTTCCCTGGAGCATCGGAGGCTGAGGGGTGACCTTACAGAGGTTTAAAAAATCATGAGGGGCATTGATAGAGTCAATAGACAATCTTTTTTTTCCCTGGGGTGGGGGAATCCATAACAATAGGGGCATAGGTTTAGGGTGAGCGAGGCAAGTTTTCCACACAGAGGGTGGTACATGAATGGAATGAGCTGTCAGAGGAAGTGGTGGAAGCTGGTACAATTGCAATATTTAAAATGCAGCAAGATGGATATATGAATAGGAAGGGTTTGGAGGGATATGGGCCGGGTGCTGGCAGGTGGGGCTAGATTGGGTTAGGTATCTGGTCAGCATAGATGATTTGGACTGAAGGGTCTATTTCCATACTGTAGATCTCTACGACTGTATGACTCTAAGTCAATTTTAAGGAATATCTTAAATAAAAGAGGGATCTGGGTCATTGGGAGGGTGCAGAGAGGGAGTCCAGAGGTGTCTCTGATGAGGTTTGGATTCCCGTGCCACCGCATCAGCTGGGTCTTGGAAAGGAACAAAGAAACAAACTATTGATATCAGCGAATTGAATGGAATCAAAGTCATTTATTGTTGAAAATAAATTTGCACCCAGATGGCACAGAATCTTTCCTGGATATGATTTACTCTTTAGAATTGAAACATTTATTTTTAATTTGACCAGTTGTATTGATCAGAGCGTTGCTTGAGGAAGAGTGAACAGGATTGTTTGATTGTATTTCCCACTCTGACCTGCAGTGAACAGTGATGATTTCCTCCGGGTCATTTCTCCTTGTACCCGCTTTGCTCACTGCGAACAGATGGCTTGCGATGAAGGTAGCTTTTGTGTCAATATAATTACTCGTTTGCTTTTGCTTTTGTTGGTCAGCTTCCTACTAACTATTGCTCCTCGCGAACAGCACTTTAAATCACTCTTCTCCTGCTGTCTCTTTCATTTTGCTACTCAGAAGGAGTATTCCTTGCCAATTAGATACGGAGTGTTATCAGGCTGTTAATCCTCCTCCTTTCAGTCCATTCCTCATGTGAACTCTTCATTCCATTATCCGCTGGATCTAATGTTGATTCCTCAGTTACTTGGATTGTTTGATCATGGCCATCACTTTTATAACTGGATATTTCACTGCACACTTTAACTGGTCTCTGAACGTTTTCTGGGTCACCACATAAATAAAAGCATTTGTGCAGCAACTTAACTTCTGCAGCATATATGCCACTTTTCGAAAGAGATCATGAGCAGCAGAATCGAAGGAATAACTAGCATTAAAGAAATACAAAATATACACCAACCAGAGAAGTATGAAACTGGCAGATATGGCAAAGAGTAAAATCACAGATTTCTTTCTGCTCTCTCCCTCTGGGTCGTTTTCCATTTTTCTCTGTCCCCTCAGCCCCTCACGCATTTTCGCAGCCTCAAAGATATATCTGACAGTCAGAACATTAATAAAGAGAATAAAACTGAAGGGGAGAAACGGTGTTAAAAATTTTTCAAAATATTTAAAACTTGCCCACCGAGGATCGTTATAATAACTGGATGTGGTAGAACAATACCATGGAACATTGTTACTGATCATTCCAGGTTTAAATCGAAAGTAGTTGGGAATGTTCTTTAAACAGAACAAAATGCAAATTGTTGTGAGAACACTTGTTGCAGTTTTCTGTGTGCAATACTGAGATTTCATCTGATGAAAGCAAATGGCGACAAATCGATCAAAAGATAAAGCAACAGTGAACCAGACCGAACAATCAATGGTCAAGCAGCTCAGTACATAGGTAACACTACAAACAGGAGTGATGTCCAGGAAACACTGTGCATAATAATAATATGCAAATCGACGGAGTATGATATTAAAAACAATGAACAGTAGATCAGACGCTGCCATGGCGACCAGATAGCGAGTGATGCATGAAGAAAGGCCACATTTGCCCCGAGCTAAGATTACAAACACCACTAGACTAACTGTAAGAGAGAAAGAAAGGAAAAAAAAAAGCAGGCTTGAAGTTACTGATCAAACACTCTCCGTGTCTGGGCTCAGGCTATAAGTAATGGTAAAAAAAGATAATCGTTGTTCCATGTCATACAAAGTTTAAAGAATTTGAATCACAGCAGCAAACTCTCTCAAAGTGTATCATTTGCAGTTTTAAAAAAAGGCATAGGGAAGAACATGAGCAGCGGCTTGCTGACAGCAGTGAATTTCACCTGCTATATAGGTTACACAGACTGGCTGAAGTTTCCCATAACACCACTGCACTCACTCCAAGACACCTGGGATCAGTACGACAAACAATGGGAGGCACTAACACAGCATTGATGGGAAAATTTCTGTATTTGATTTCAGATCCTCCACAATTCAGTTTGCTTCTGGAATTGTATATCTACATGATATAAAGAACAGCACAGAACACTGAATGACTCCACAGTGTTCAGGAATGGATACTCTCCACAATATGGATGAATAAACAATCGAGTATTGAGTGCCTTCCTCATGTACAGGATTGACTATCCTGATAATTTGAACCATGAAAGCATTCAGCAGTGAATCCAACCACCATGTCCCAGGTTGGATACTCACCACAATCGAAAGATCTTCAACTTTTGACACAGACTCCTCCCACATGTCCAACACTGTACACCACAGCCACCACCTAAACAAAATATGAATCGACACAGCATTGGCCATCGCAACTTTCTGATTTAGAAGTTCAACACCTTATCTGAGGACAAACAAAGCTTCCTTCCTGATGCCCAGGCTCACGCTCCCAATCTCCTCTCCTTGTGAACGGAGGTTCCCAACGCAGACTCAGAGTTATTTGGGGCTAGAAATCTCCATAGGTTGACTGAAATTCTACATAGATATCACCAGAATTGTTCCACAGCTTGGGACAAGAGACTCATAGCTATATATGTAAATTGATCACCAAAGACAAAATAACTATCCCAACAGAATGCCAATGGGGTGGAACTGCACATAGGCCATTATCATTTGGGGAACATGAAAAAACAGCAGCAACGAAGGACAAGGCGGGAAGCAGCCTGTTGGACACAGTTGCTTGATCCTCTGTAGGGGAGCTGCTGCTACATCATTCCAGATCTCAGTGTTGGTTCGACTACATTCTGCACCACAGTAGTGTGCGTCTTCTTACAAATGGCACAACTCACATCTCTCTTTGACAATCCAATAATTTAGCACTGCATATAAACGTGATGCTGTGCTGGACACCCCTCTCCACGATCTGTCGTCACAAATATCACCACAGCCCACACATCCAGTGACTGATGAAAACACACAAGAATGTGAAACCATTCTGTGCTGATGCTCACTTACCACCACATGACGAGCTGCCCACGTTGTATCCGAGCTCCCATTTGGAGCAAGCTGCCTGAGCAAAATTCACGAACAAAATACGGCTACATCAAGGAATGGGAAGCCCCAGATGTCTCTGAGAGATGGGCCTGGAAGAAAATCCATCTGATGGATGATTTGTGCAGCCACCTGATGGAGGAGCAGCGCTATGAAAGCTGGTGCTTCCGAATAAACCTGTTGGACCATAACCTGGTGTCGTGTCATTATTAACTTTGTACATTTGAAGGATGGCAAACTTTGAGCTAACAAACAGAGAGAGAGAGAGAGAGAGAGAGAGTAGTCTTGCTGAACCTTTCCTCAAACAAAGTGCCCGTGCTCATAGAAACTTCGTCAAAGTGGCCTCAGTATAAACCCTTTCCGCACAGTGTAGAGAAACAGACAATGCTGCACACAACTGAGGAGTCTCGTAATTGACAAACTATTTGCCAGAGAGAGAGAGAATAGTCTTGCTGAACCTTTCCTCAAACAAGCCAGTGCCCGTGCTCATATAAACTTCGTCAAAGTGGCCTCAGTATAAACCCTTTCCGCACAGTGTAGAGAAACAGACAATGCTGCACACAACTGAGGAGTCTCGTAATTGACAAACTATTTGCTTTAAATTCAGTGAGTAAGGACACTATTCTCTGACATGGCGATTTATCTTGTTTAGTGGAAATAAAACGATTAGCAGTCTCAGATAGAAGTAAGTATGATTAAACACGGAGATCAATCATAGACAGAGGCAAACATGATTAAATGCAGAGATTTATGCAAGATAAGTTATTACAAGTCTTACCAGGAATACCAACAACAGCAAGGATAGTCTCGAACACCTTTTCGACCCTTTCCCTGAGAAGATGCATTTTGTTGTTTGTCAGACAACCTCTCCCTTCCCGCTGATAGCAATCTGTCAGAATTGGAGAATTCTCTTCGAATTGGTGATGAGGCATTCCCAGAGATCTTATTTTATGTTGTGTGGCATCTCCACTGGGAAACTATGATTACACCTTCATTTTTTTCCAGCATTTTGAATAAACATATTACAACAGAAGGTTAATTTTAATGATGTGAGATCATTGAGATTTGAGACCGTGTTTGAATACCCCAAAGGCTGGATTAATCTGATCCTACGATGTCTCAAATGGTCAATTGCAATTTTGCATTAATTGACAATATTTGTGTTATTTCACTCACTATCAGTCCTTCCAAAATCAAAATACATTTTGATATTTCTTTCATTGATGCCCCTCATTTTGCTGAGTCTATTCAGTCATTCAGTACCTCGTGAACTTCTTGAGAGCTGTTCTATTGCATACGCACCACTGCTTCCCTTGTTAGCTCGGTTTTACAACTCATTTGGAAACTGTGTGTGTGAATGTGCACTCTAATACAGAACCTGACGCTCATAATTACCAGAACAACAACTAGAACTTACACTTGATTATACTTTCTCAAAAGCAATACAAAAAAACGAACTCAGAATTTTATCTTCAGAATTCTAGAATTACAGAATGAGAGAACAGAAGAGACTCTCAGAACCGTCATGTTTCTCTCACCAAAATTACACGACATCTCCATTCGTCCCACACAGACAGAGACAAAGAACAGGCATGGTCTCTCAAACACACACACACACACACACACAGACACACACACACACACACTCACACACAGACACACACTCGCACGCACACTCACACACACACACATCTGTGTCATTGATGTATATCACAGACAATAGGGACCATGCCCCCGCCCCTCCACCAAATAAAGGAAAGCATTCTGAATAAAATACTCATAATGCAGAAGAATGTCCTCTGTGTGTTACAAACACACACACACTTAAATTATTCTACTTCCTTTGTACTTCATACCTTCCTTTGCATGGGAAAACAATGCCCACTGCTCATCCTTAGTTTCTTCAAACTTCCCACTCAAATACACTCACCCATCGTGATTAGAAGCAAATTGTCTTGTTGATTCAAGTTAATTCAAATTAATAGGGTTAACCACTCTCACTTAGTCTGTCTGCATTTCCATTTTTTAGATTAGATTAGATTAGATTACTTACAGTGTGGAAACAGACCCTTCGGCCCAACAAGTCCACACTGCCCCGCCGAAGCGCAACCCACCCATAACCCTGCATTTACCCCTTACCTAACACTACGGGCAATTTCGCATGGCCAATTCACCTGACCTGCACATCTTTGGACTGTGGGCGGAAACCGGAGCACCCGGAGGAAACCCACACAGACACGGGGAGAACGTGCAAACTCCACACAGTCAGTCGCCTGAGGCGGGAAATGAACCCGGGTCTCTGGCGCTATCAGGCAGCAATGCTAACCACTGTGCCACCGTGCCGCCCACGGATCAAATAGAAACAAAATAATATTTCACTGAATTATAGTAACAAACTTAAATCTTTATTGGGTAATTGGATCAGAAATATCACACTGGATTCTAAAATCAGCCAGGAAGCCAGGTATCGAATTGGCTCATATTCTGATGCTTCCGAAGTATTCGTGTGGACCCTTGTCCAATCCTATCATGACAGAAATTCAATTCCTTAAATATATGGAATTATGACTCGAATGTTGACCATGAAACCATTGTCAACTCTAATAACAACTCATGTTTCTTACTAATGCTCTTTAGGGAAGGAAAATTGCTGCCCTTGCCTTGTCTGGACGTCACGTCAGTCCACAACGACAGAAATTGGTGTGGGTTTTTGGATATCAGCCAGCTAAGCTCCAGGACGTCACTGCCAGAGTTCCTCAAAATTGTGTCCTAGACCTAACTATCTTTTGTGATTGCATAATTGACCTCCCCTCAATCATTAATGCCATAAATTAGAATGTTCGCTAATACCTGCACGATGTTCAAGGGCAGTGGGAAGAGGTCAGGTAATTACAGGCCAGTTAGGCTATATCGAATTGGCTCGTATTCTGATGCTTCCGATGTATTCGTGTGGATCCTTGTCAAATCCTATCATGACAGAAATTCAATTCCTTAAATATATGGAATTATGACTCGAATGTTGACCATGAAACCATTGTCAACTCTAATAACAACTCATGTTTCTTACTAATGCTCTTTAGGGAAGGAAAATTGCTGCCCTTGCCTCGTCTGGACGTCAAGTCAGTCCACAACGACAGAAATTGGTGTGGGATTTTGGAAATCAGCCAGCTAAGCTCCAGGACGTCACTGCCAGAGTTCCTTAAAATTGTGTCCTAGACCTAACTATCTTTTGTGATTGCATAATTGACCTCCCCTCAATCATTACTGCCATAAATTAGAATGTTCGCTAATACCTGCGCGATGTTCAAGGGCAGTGGGAAGAGGTCAGGTAATTACAGGCCAGTTAGGCTGACGCCAGTGGTGGGAAAATTATTGGAAAAGGTTCTGAAGGGCAGGATTAATTGTAAAGGAAAGGATTAATCAGGGAGCGACAGCATACATTTGTTGGAGGGTGATCCTGCCTGACTGACTTGAGGTTTTTGAAAAGGAGACTAAATACAATCTGTTCTGTAAGAATGTGACAGTTCTGTTCCTCTGCAATGTTATAAGAAAATCACGTAATGGAAACACCATTTAGATTAGATTAGATTTACCGTGTGGAAACAGACCCTTCGGCCCAACTAGTCCACACTGACCCTCCGAAGTGTAACCCACCCAGACCCATTTCACACTGACTAATGCACCAAACACGTTGGGCAATTCAGCATGGCAAATTCACCTGGAATGCACATCTTTGTGACTGTGGGAGGAAACCAGACCACCCGGAGGAAACCCACACAGACACGGGGAGAATGTGCAAACTCCACGCAGACAGTGACCGAGGCTGAAATCGAACCTGGAACCCTAGTGCTAACCACTGAGCTACCCTAATTTTGTGAATACATCTTTATCTGTTTTAAAACCTGGTAGACAACCTCGCTAAGTTACAGATAATTTTCACTGTGCACTTACCGAAACAAATTCCCAAGTTATGATCTGGGTTGCCTGCTTAAGAATGTTTTGAGTGATCTGGCGTAGTTCATAATGTTGACGAGAACTGAACACAGTACCTCAGTTGTATCCTCACCAAAGTCCTGGAAAAGCTCCAAGATGGCTTCATATAACCTGCACCAAGCCTGATATAGGCATGTGTCCCGTGTGTCTTCTGAACTACTCTGCTAACATGAAATGCCATATTCACGAATCTGTGGACATGTATCCCAAAATCCCACTGTTCCTCTGAGCTTCCTAGTGCCCTGGTTTTCATTGAATGTTCCCTTGTCGTGCTTAGTTAGTTTGTTTTAGGTCTTCCAATTGAAATAACAGTTCACCGTTCAGGTTTTCTGTGGAAGAGATACTGATACTTAGCTCTTTTCCAGGTTTACATACAATAATTCATTGAAGGCAATCTGTGCACCGTGATCTGCCGTCTGGTTCTGTCGGCCATTTTCAGGAGACAAAGTGTCATTGTGAGACAGAGACATAACCACACCCTGAAAGACACAGAAACACACCTAAACACAGAAATGCTGTCAGTTACACAATGGAATACAGAGAACAGAATAAGGAACCCCTACAGAAATCATCTCGCCAAACACTGAGATTCAGGAGCATACCAACAAACAGCAACAATCCCAAATGCTTGTGCACACACATACACATCCAACTACACTCCCACTCCCAAACCACACACACGCAACCTCACAACATCACAAAACTGGTCCTTTTTATTCTCAAAGCTTTTCCTTTTCTCAAGGATACTGTGCCCTTGATTTTTTTTTCCCCACATGGGTCATAAAACTCGCCCGGTTTCAAATAGACAGGTTTGGTACAGAGATTAAAGGGAATTGCGAGGCCTTTTGTTTATATGTAATCAATTGAGACTTCAGGCCAAAGTGGTCATGTATTAGAAGTGACCTACATAATGAAAGGGGAGTGGTCAGCTCTCGAGCTGAGCTGAGGAGGAAGTGGTCCAGCTCTGTGGAACCTCACTCTCTCCTTCTGCCTTCTAACTTCAACCTGTAAACATTTATTCCATTTCTTACTTTTTTAAAAGTGGGGTTGCTTATTGGGACCGTTGTGAGTTTTCAGAACAGCATAATTAAGTCTTGTTTGGAGAGATGATTTCAGTAGAGTTTTTTTTTTAATTCTGTTCTTTGTGTTTCATTGTGAATTTTGTGAATACACCTTTATCTGTTTTAAAACCTGGTAGTCAACCTCGCTAAGTTACAGATAATTTTCATTCTGCACTTACCGAAACAAATCCCCAAGTTATGGTCTGGGTTGCCTGCTTAAGAATCTTTTGAGTGGTCTGGCGTAGTTCATAACAATACAAACACACACACACACACACAGAAACCCGCCACCCCCAACACCCACACTTGCATGCAAGCACACACAAACTGACAAACTGAGATATGGGAACACACAGACACAGAAACACACCCCCACGCAAAATTATAATCAGACTGAGACATAGAAATATACTAAGAAACAGGAACGCATCAAACCCATCCACACACCCAAGCTACGCCGACACAAACACATCCCCAAACTGCCTCCCCTCCTTCCAAATACACATACACACACAAACACACAGATATGGCAATATAGTAACACAGAAACACACCCACACCCACACACACACCGAAGAATACAATGGTACTGCAGAATATTAACACACCTACACATATACAATTCGAGTTTTGTATCAAGGTTTTGCTGGCAGTGTCCATATCTTCTGTGTTTTGAAAAATTACGTTCTGGGTTAAAAGTAGTGAATGAAGGGACCGGGAATGCACTTGAACTCATGAACGTGAACATAGAAGAAACTGAGAAAACAAATGTCTGACATCGTCAATGAGAGAAAAAGAGGCAGAGAGAGAGAGAGAGAGACAAAGAATGAGATCGACAGAGAGAGCGGTAAAGAGACAGAGATAGAGGAGAACGAGAGAAAGACAGTCACAGACCAAGGGAATGAGAGAGGAACAGATTAAGAGAGAGAGCGCGAGTGAGACAGCAAGAATTTCAAAGAGAAGGAGAGAGAAAGATACAGAGATGGAGAAAGAGTGGGAGTGATGGATAGAGACAAAGGCACACAGAAAGAGGCAGATAAATAGAGAGATGGCAATATCCTTGGATGGGATTAGCCAGGAGGTGGGCTCAAGAAACTCTCTCAAAAATAAGTAAAAATTCACGAAATAATAACCAACTCAGCCGAGATGATCACCAACACCCGGAGCCTTTCTCTTGCTGAAATAAAGTGTTATTGTGAGCTGAACAGAAAGACTCTGACAACCATCATGGTGCATGAGGGCATGTTTCTGTCCTTCCTTCTCCTCCCCCTGGAGGGGAAATGCAGAGACCATTCTGGCCGGTCTTTAACACTCATCCACAGGGCAGCCGGTGATATCTGAACGTTCCAGCTGAACCCATCACTCACAGCCTGTCTGTCATTGTAATCACTCCTGCAGCCTCTTTCTTTCCTATTCGGCCCCTAACAGTCACCTCTTGCTCCCTTACCTGATTTCCGTTTGTCGTGTCCTTCAATATTGTTGAAGGAGCAGGTAGATAGATTCTTGTTGAAGATTGTTTTTGGGGAGGTGGAGTGTGCGTGGTGCTTACGTACGTATGGGATTGCGGATTTGATGTTGGATAAGCCAATGTCTTCTGGAGTGGCAGGAGGACCAAACTCGAAGGGCTGAATGGCCTGCTACTGCTCATTATCTATGTGAATCGGTCAGTAAATCAGGGATCGCAGCCTGTTACTGAGTGGGCTGAATGGTGAAGTCATTTTTGGAGGGAACCATTGCTGTGTTTATCTGAGTGCATAATTTCCTTTCATGTATTGTCCAGAACTGCGCACAGTACTTCAGCTGGATCCTCACCCAAGTCCCACAAAACTCCAAGAAGATCTCCGTGCCCCGATATTCTACACTATGACCGATCAAGGAATTGGATGTCACATGTGCCCTCTTAACTATTCTATTAATCTGTCTTCCCACCTTCCAGGATCTGTAGACAAGCATCACAACATCCCACTCTTCCTCTGAGCTTCCTAAAGCCTTAGTTGTCACTCAATTTTACCATGTCTTGTTTAGTTAGTCAGACAATAGATCTTTTTCTGAAGTAACAGTTCAGGATTCAATGGTGACGAGGTCGCAATACTGATGTTTGTATTTTTCCTACGTTCCCACATGTTCTCCATTGAGAGCAATCTGTGCACAGTGACCTGCTGTCGGCTTCATCTATTTTCAGGAGAGTGAGAGTCATGATGAAACAGAAATATAACCAGATCTTGAGGGGCACCGAAACACACCCACAACATCGCACAAACATACACACAGATACTGAAATACACCCGCATGCACAAATACAGTCAAGTTAAGACTTAGCAACATACCGATAAGCAGAAGCAGTAACACATCCCATCCTCCACTCCAAACACACAAACACATACAGAAACAGAGTCAACCGGAGATATGGGATATCAACTCCATACAGAACTATAACCAGATCCTGAGGGGCAGAGAAACAAACCCTCACACTCACACACACACACAAACACAGATGAATACAATCAGACTGCAGTATGTCTCTCAAAAATAAGTAAAAATTCACGAAATATTAACCAACTCAGCCGAGAGGATCACCAGCACCCGGAGCCTTTCTCTTGTTGTAATAAAGTATTATTGTGAGCTGAACAGAGAGAGTCTGACAACCATCATGGTGCATGAGGGCCTGTTTCTGTCCTTCCTCCTCCTTCCCTGCAGGGGAAATGCAGAGACCCTTCCGGCCGGTCTTTTATACTCATCCACAGGGCAGCCGGTGATGACTGAATGTTCCAGCTGAACCCATCACTCATAGCCTGTCTGTCATTGTAATCACTCCTGCAGCCTCTTTCCCTCCTACCCTGCCCCTAACAGTCACCTCTTGCTCCCTTACCTGATTTCCGTTTGTCGTGTCCTTCAATATTGTTGAAGGAGCAGGTAGATTCTTGTTGAAGTTTTTTTTGGGGGTGTGGAGTGTGCGTGGTGCTTAAGTACGTATGGGATTGCGGATTTGATGTTGGATAAGCCGATGTCTTCTGGAGTGGCAGGAGGACCAGACTCGAAAGGCTGAATGGCCTGCTACTGCTCATTATCTATGTGAATCGGTCAGTCAATCAGGGATAGCAGCCTGATCCTGAGTGGGCTGAATGGTGACGTCATTTTTGGAGGGAACCATTTTTGGTTCCATCCTTTGATAATCCGAGAGATCACTTTCAGTTTCACCTGTTTGACCTGTTCCCATATTAAACTCTGTCACACTTTCCACCTCTCACCAGCGTTTTCAGGATTGCTGTGTTTATCTGAGTGCATAATTTCCTTTCATGTATTGTCCAGAACTGCGCACAGTACTTCAGCTGGATCGTCACCCAAGTCCCACAAAACACCAAGAAGATCTCCGTGCCCCGACATTCTACACCATGATTGATCAAGTTATTGGATGTCATATGAGCCATCTTACCTATTCTATTAATCTGTCCTAACACCTTCCAGGATCTGTAGACAAGCATCACAAGATCCCACTCTTCCTCTGAGCTTCCTAAAGCCTTAGTTGTCACTCAATATTACCTTGTTTTGTTTAGTCTGTCAGACAATAGATCTTTTTTCTGAAGTAACAGTTCAGAATTCAATGGTTACGAGGTCGCAATACTGATGTTTGTATTTTTCCTACGTTCCCACATGCTCTCCATTGAGAGCAATCTGTGCACAGTGACCTGCTGTCGGCTTCACTCATCTATTTTCAGGAGAGTTAGAGTCATGATGAAACAGAAATATAATCAGATCTTGAGGGACACCGAAACACACCCACACCATCGCACA
>NC_057755.1:3406597-3427038 GCF_004010195.1 Chiloscyllium plagiosum | reverse complement strand
GAAATTTATCTCTGGGGCCAGCGACCATTTGTAGGTGGTGGAACTGGCTCAGGATGATGTGATGTATATGGAGGTTGGTGGGGTGGAAGGTGAGGACCCGGGAGGGGGAGGGGGTCTGTCCTTATGCGTTGGGAGGGGTGGAGTGTGAGGTTGGAGGTGCGGGAAGTGGAGGAGATGCACTGGAGGGCATTATTGACCATGTGGGAGGGGAAATTGTGGTCTCAGAAGGAGGCCATCTGGTGTATTCTGTGGTGGAATTGGTTCTCCTGGGAGCAGATACGGCAGAGGCGGAGGAACTGGGAATATGGGAGAGCATTTTTGCAGGAGGCAGGGTGGGAGGAGGTGTTGTCCACATAGCTGTGGGAGTCTGTGGGCTGGAAGTAGATTCTGGCAGATCCTCTACATCAGGGAGACAGGACGCCAACCTGCAGATCGTTTCAGAGAACATCTCGGGGACATGCCTGAACACTTAAACTCCCCCTCTGACGCCTGGAGGAAGAACCCCTCATCTTCCCACTTGGGACCCTCCAACCACACGGGATCAATGTGGATTTCACCAGTTTCCTCATTTCTGTGCTCCCACCTTATCCCAGTCCCATCCCTCCAACTCGGCACCGCCCTCCTGACCTGTCCATCTTCCTCCCCATCTATCCGCTCTACCCTCCTCTCTGACCCATCACCTTCTCCCCCACCTTCATCCACCTCTCACATTCCCAGCTACCCTACCCCCAGCTCCACCCCACCCCTCCCATTTATCTCTCAGTCCCCTCTCCTCGGCCCACAAGCCTCATTCCTGATGAAGAGCTTATTCCCGAAACGTCGATTCTCCTGCTCCTCGGATGCTGCCTGACCGGCTGTGCTTTCCCAGCACCACACTCTCGACTCTGACCTCCAGCATCTGCAGTTCCTTACTCTCACCAAGACACCGAAGGATGCTGGCGATGACCGGTGTAAAAATAAACATAGGACAGCAGCAATTCAAACTGTTGCAGGCCACCCTCCCCACACCGTCTCACTCCGCACTGTTCTCTGATCAACCCTCCTTCTCCCATGTACCTTCGGTGAAGTCCATGCTGTTAGCATGCATTGCCACGCAGTCTCTTAACTCTCACCATCCCCATTCTGCTAGGTTCCTGAAAGCATCTCATTGCCTGTCTCATCTGCTTCCCTGCAATGCCTTGCTTTCTCTCAATCCTGTCGGTGTCCTGCAAATGTTGTTTCGCCTTTTACTTGGCATCCCAACAAGAAGAAAAGGCAAATTACCTGTCAACAGTCCCTGCTCTCCCCTTTTCACGTTCCCTACCCATTAAAGCCGCCTGGGATGCCCTCGGTGGTCAATGCCCTGAATGGATCAGTCATCTCTGTCGACCAAGCCTGAAATGTATTCTGGGAGGGAGGATGCAGTGGAAGAGACAATGGAATGTATGAATGCAGCCAATAACCTAAATCATATGGCAGGCACATGCATGGGTCTAGATCAGAGTGGTGCTGGAAAAGCACCGCAGATCAGGCAGCATCCGAGGATGAAGAGTTTTTGCCCCAAACATCGATTTTCCTGCTCCTCGGATGCTGCCTGGTCTGCTGTGCTTTTCCAGCATCACGCTGGATTCCAGCATCTGCAGTCCTCACTTTTACCACATGGATGGGTCTACACTCCCCACCCACTTCTCAGCAATGAGTAAGGATTCTCCAGCTCATCCAGTTTATCCCACACAATATTCCGCTGCAGACAATCTCTGGCTCGTCAAAACCACGAGGTCTGCTGGGTAAAGGTGAAAATAACCAGAATTCTTTTTAAAAAAAGGTTGCTTAATTAAGGAGTGGAGATCAAAATGAGTTCAGGACATCACTCCGGCCCTGGATTTCCTGCTTTAACTCCTCTCTTTGAAAGAAACAGGAGCACTGAACCAATCATGAGCATTAAATACAAAAGCAGGAGCAGTGAAGCAAGTCCAGAGGATGAGAATGCTCCCACTTCCCTTCTGTCTTCCACATGCTCAATCCTCCAAGGATCATTCCCCCTTTTTTTTTTAAATTTGGTGTGAAATTATAACCCGAGGATGTTCTCCCTCCTGAATAATCCAAGGGCAAACGGTTTAGCTTCTCAGGGGGTGGACGCACCTGGCGTCCTGTCACCCAACTCAGGAGGCTGGACTTGTCTGAATTCCTTTCCAGCTTCCAGAGATCCTGACTGCCTTAACGCCATCACTCCAGGAAAGTAATGCAGCCTCTGGCCCCAGTCCAATGGAAAAGTACGGATTAGAGTGGTGCTGGAAAAGCACAGCAGGTCAGGCAGCGTCTGAGGAGCAGGAAAATTGATGTTTCAGGCAAAAGCCCTTCATCAGGAATAGAGGCAGGAAGCCTCCAGGGTGGAGAGATAAAATGAGGAAACTGGTGAAGTCCACATTGATGCCCTGGGGTTGAAGTGTTCTGAGGCTGAAGATGAGGCGTTCAGCCCAACCCTGGGAGCAAAGGGGGATGGCTGCTGGTCACTGAGCAGCAATCTCTGTACCATGGTTGGAGAGCTGAGCAGGCCAATCCAATTTCAGCCTGTGACATGATGCTGAGTGAATTCTCTAGGTGGGGATGGAGGGGGGGGAGGGTTAGACCTCAGGGAGACATACTGAGGTCAGGTAGACACTGACAGAGAATTTCTGCTGATCAAGGAATCTAAAATATGGCAGAGAGAGGATAGAGAGAGAGGGCTGATCATTTAGGACTGTGATGAGGAGAAATGTCATCACTCAAAGGATTGTGAGCCGATGGAATTCTGTTGTACAGATCGGGTCTTTTTTGTTTAAATTTTGATTGTGGATTGTGGACAGGGAGTGCAGGGATCCCCTGTGGCCGTCCCCCCGCCCCCGGTATACCGTTTGTGGATACTGTTCAGGGGGTGCGACTTACCAGGTGGAAGCCAGGGCGTACAGGTCTCTGGCACAGAGTCCGTCCCTGTTGCTCAGAAGGGAAGGAGGGAGAGGAGCAGAGCATTCGTCACTGGGGACTCCATAGTGAGGAGGACAGATGGGAGGTTCTGTGGGAACGAGAGACACTCATGGTTGGCGTGTTGCCTCCCAGGTGCCAGGATCCGTGATGTCTCGGATCATGTTTTCGGGATCCTTGACAGGGTGGGGGAGCAGCCCCCCTAGTCATGGTGCACATAGACACTAACGACATACGCAGGAAAAGGGATGGGGATGTAAGGCAGGAATTCAGGGAGCTAGGGTGGAAGATTAGAGCTAAAACAAACAGTTGTTATCTCTGGCTTGTTACCCGTGCCATGTGCTGGCGAGGCGAGGAACACAGAGAGAGAGGAGTCGGACACATGCCTACAGGGATGGTGCAGGAAGGGGGGTTTCGGATATCTGGGTAATTGGGGCTCATTCTGAGATAGGTGGGACCTCTACAAACAGGATGGTCTTCACCTGAACCATAGGGGTCCCAATATTCTGGGGAGGAGGTTTGCTCGTGCTCTTCAGGAGGGATTAAACTAATTCAGCAGGGGGGGTGGAGACCTGAATTGTAGCTCCAGTATCCAGGAGGTTGAGAGTAGTGAGGTCAGAAATGAGGTGTCAGGGTTGCAAGAGTTCACCAGCAGGCAGGAAGGTGATTTGAAGTGTGTCTACTTCAACACCAGGAGCATCCGGAATAAGGTGAGTGAACTTGCAACATGGGTTGGTATCTGGGACTTCGATGTTGTGGCCATTTCAGAGACACGGATAGAGCAGGGACAGGAATAGTTGTTGCAGATTCTGGGATTCAGATCTTTCAGTAAGAACAGAGAAGATGGTAAAAGAGGGGAAGACGTGGCATTGTTAGTCAAGAGCAGTATTACGGTGGCAGAAAGGACGTTCGATGAGGCCTCGTCTACTGAGGTAGTTCGGGCTGAGGTTAGAAACAGGAAGGGAGAGGTCACCCTGATGGGAGTTTTCTATAGCCCTCCGAATAGTTCCAGAGATGTAGAGGAAAGGATAGCAATAATAATTCTGGATAGGAGCGAAAGTTTGATTGATAAATTCTTAATCTTGCAAGTAATTAAGGGATACGGGGAGAGTGTGGATAAGTGGCTTTGAAATGTCCATCAGCCATGACTGAATGGTGGAGTGGACTCGATGGGCTGAATGGCCTTACTTCCACTCCTATGTCTTATGGTCTTATGGAAAGTAACAGGGTTGTTGTTATGGGGGACTTCAACTTTCCAAATATTGACTGGAAACGCTACAGTTTGAGTACTTTAAATGGGTCAGTGTTTGTCCAATGTGTGCAGGAGGGTTTTCTGACACAGTATGTAGACAGGCCACCAAGGGGTGAGGCCACGTTGAATTTGGTATTGGGTAATGAACCCAGCCAGGTGTCAGATTTGGAGGTAGGTGAGCACTTTGGTGATAGTGACCACAATTCGGTTAGGGATACTTTAGCAAGGGAAAGAGATAGGTATATACTGCAGGGCAAGAGTTATAGCTGGGGGAAAGGCAATTGTGATGTGATTGGGCAAGATTCAGGATGCATAGGATGGGGAAGGAAATTGTAGAAGACGGGCAAAATTGAAAAATGGAGCTTGTTCAAGGAACAGTTATTGCGTGTCCTTGATAAGTATGTACCTGTCAGGCAGTGGGGAAGTTTTCGAGTGCAGGAGCTGTGGTTTACTAAAGAAGTTGAATCTCTTGTCAAGGGGAAGAAGAAGGCTTGTATTAGGGTGAGACGTGAAGGCTCAGTTTGGGCGCTTGAGAGTTACAAGTTAGCCAGGAAAGACCTAAATAGGGAGAGCTAGGAAGAGTCAAGAGGGGACGTGAGAAGTCTTTGGCAGGTAGGATCAAGGAAAATCTTAAAGCTTTCTATCGGTGTGTCAGGAATAAAAGAACGACGAGAGCAAGATTAGGGCCAGTCAATGACATTAGTGGGAAATTGAGCGTGGAGTCTGAGGAGATAGGAGAGGCGGTAAATGAATATTTTTCTTCAGTATTCACACCTGAAAATGACCATGTTGTCGAGGAGAATACTGAGATACAGGCTCCTAGACTCGACAGGGTGGAGGGTCACAAGCAGGAGGTGTTAGCAATTCTGGAACGTGTGAACATAGAGAAATCCCCTGGGCCAGATGGGATTTGTCTGAGGATCCTCTGGGAAGCCAGGGAGGAGATTGCAGAGCCTTTGGCTTGGATCTTTATGTCATCATAGTCTACAGGAATAGTGCCAGAAGACTGGAGGATCGCAAATGTTGTCCCCTTCGCAAGAAGGGGAGTAGAGACAACCCTGGTAATTATGGAGCAGTGAGCCTTACTTCAGTTGTGGGTAAAGTATTGCAAAGGATGGTAAGAGATAGGATTTCTAATAATCGAGAAAGGAATAATTTGATTAGGGATAGTCAACCCGGTTTTGTGAAGGGTAGGTTATGCCTCACAAATCTTATTGAGTTCTTTGAGAAGGTGACCAAACACGTGGATGAGGGTAAAGCTGTTGATGTGGTGTATATGGATTTCAGTAAGGTGTTTGATAAGGTTCCCCACAGTAGGCTATTGAGGGTGATTTAGCGTTTTGGATCAGACAGTGGCTAGCTAAAAGAAGACAGAGGGTGGTGGCTGATGGGAAATATCCATCCTGGAGCTCGGTTACTGGTGGTGCACCGCAAGGATCGGCTTTGGGGCAACTGCTGTTTGTCATTTTTGTAAATGACCTGAATGAGGGCGTAGAAGGATGCATTAGTAAATTTGTGGATGACACTAAGGTCGGTGGAGTTGTGGACAGTGTGGAAAGATGTTTCAGAGGGACATAGATAAGCTGCAGAGCTGGGTTGAGAGGTGGCAAATGGAGTTTAATGTGGAAAAGTGTGAGGTGATTCCCTTTGGAAGGAGCAACAGGAATACAGAGTACTGGGTGAAAGGTAAGATTCTTGGTAGTGTGGATGAGCAGAGAGATCTCGGTGTTCATATACACAGACCACTGAAAGTTGCCACCTAGGTTGATAGGGTTGTTAAGAAGGCATATGGTGTGTTAGCTTTTATTGGTATAGGGGTTGAGTTTTGGAGCCATGAGGTCATGCTGCAGCTGTACAAAACTCTGGTGCGGCCACGTTTGGTGTATTATGTACAGTTCTGGTTGCTGCATTATAGGAAGGATGTGGAAGCACTGGAAAGGGTTCAGAGGAGATTTACCAGGATGTTGCCTGGTATGGAGGGAAGGTCTTATAATGAAAGGCTGAGTGACTTGAGGCTGTTTTTGTTAGAGAGAAGGAAGTTAAGAGGTGACTTAACAGAGACATATAAGAT
Source organism: Chiloscyllium plagiosum (assembly GCF_004010195.1). NCBI lineage: Eukaryota > Metazoa > Chordata > Chondrichthyes > Orectolobiformes > Hemiscylliidae > Chiloscyllium > Chiloscyllium plagiosum. Next base: position 3,420,775 of record NC_057755.1, on the reverse strand, counting down.
AATCAGAGGGTTAGATAGGGTGGGTAGTGAGAGCCTTTTTCTCGGATGGCGATGGCTAGCACAAGAGGACATAGCTTTAAATTGAGGAGTGATAGATACAGGACAGATATCGGGGTAGTTTCTTTACTCAGGGAGTAGTAGAGGTGTGTCACGCACTGCCTGCAACTGTAGTTGGCTCGCCAACTAGAACGGCATTTGAATGGTCATTGGATAAACGTATGGATGAGAATGGAATAGTGTAGGTTAGATGGGCTTCAGATTGGTTTCACAGGTCGGTGCAACATTGAGGGCCTGGACTGCGCTGGAATGGATTAAAGGATGGATTAAAGGCTGTTTTCAAATCCAAGGGCTGAGGAAGGAATCGCTGCACTCTTAAAAACATGGTACACAGTTATACAACATGGAAACAGACCCTTCGGCCCAACCAGTCCATGCTGACCATAATTCCCAAACTAAACTAGTCCCACCTGCCGTGCCTTGGTCCTTATCCCTCCAAACATTTCCTGTTCATGTATTTCCCTAAATGTTGTAACTGTGCCCACATCCATCACTTCCTCAGGAAGTTCAGCCCACGCACGAACCACTCTCTGTGTAAAACTAAAGTTGCCCCTCATGTCTTTTTTTTAAATCTTTTGCCTCTCACCTGAACAACATGTTCCCCAGTTTTGAAATCCCCCACCTTAGGGAAATGACACTGACCATTCACCCTATCTATACCTCTCAGTATTTTGTAAACTTCTATAAGGTCACCTCTCACGTGCAACACTCCAGTCAAACAAGTCCCAGCCTTTCCTATATAACTCAAACCCTCCATTCCCAGCAACACCCTGGTAAATCTCTACTTGAACCCCTCTCCAGTTTTAATAACACCCTTCCTATAGCAGGGGGTCCAGAACTGGACACAGTGCTCCAGAAAAAGGCCTGGAACTCATTGGGAGTTGTGTTTACACTGTTGCTTTGTGCGCTGTGGGGAAGGAGGGATGAGCTGGCTCAGCAGTGGGATGGGTGTGCAGAACGAGTTCTGGCCAGCAACAGATTGCAACTTTTTTTTTTGCAAATGTGGACACCAGAGATCATCAGCCTGACAAAAAAGGTCTCGGAGTGAGTCCTCGGCAGCTGAACAGCCGGTGGGTCTGAACGATACAGGGACAACAGATCTCCAGATTGGAAGAGGGCAGGATCTGTTTGAAACTGACTGCAGCACAATAACTTACACCTGAAATTTGCTATAAACCAGTCACTGTGAACCTGAATAATTATTGTGCAAATCCCGTGTGCCTTCAGCCAAATGTTGAAAGGACCTGGAAGGAAGGAGAATGGAAGATAGAACGCCCTGGGAAGAGACAGTGCACCTCATTAAACTCGGTGAACTGGTGCAATTGAACTGTGATTTCCCAATACTTCTTCCTCCACCCCTGCTGCCGTTTTTGTTTTGCTTGTGTATGTGTTTGTAATAATTTTAAAAAGGGTGTTAGAGTTCACTGGCAGAGTTGTGTGTTGATAGTTCATAGCTGTTTACCTGTGGTTAGCATTTAAGTGGGTCTGTTTAAGTACGGGAACCTAGTCAGTGCTTTCTGTTAAACTGATACATCAGACAGGTAAATTAGGGACTTTGTTACTTCGATTAAATTATTAAGTTTGGCTACAAACCCAGAGAGAATCAGCATATTTTCCCAAGTGGCCCTGAACACTATCCCAGTAAATGCTCCGTTGTTAAATACATTTAAGACCAGGGTAACATAGTTTTCGTTGCTTTGGGTTAAGGGCACTGGGCAGGCAAGTGGAGTTTAAGCCCATGATCCAGTGTATGATCGCTCTGAAGAGCAGCACAAGTTTGACTGGCTGACTCCTGCTCGTATTTCTTCTCTTTTCCTCCTTATTTGTGACGCAAAGATATCTCCCAAACTGAAGAAGGAGATTCATTGAGGCACCCTCTGTGTCTCGGGAAAACTGGGATGGTGTTGTGATGGTATGAGCAGGTGTTGGCCAGTCAAACCTGCCCTGCCCTTCAGAATCAACATACACTGCATCTTGGGCTTAAACTCCATTCCCATAGCGACCAAGGACTACACTGAGGAGCTTTGACAGTCAACCTTGCTCCAGTGTTCCCCAAACTCGATTCAAGGGTAGAGATGTCTAACATAACCGGAGGAACCTGGGGAGTGTAAAAGGGGTGTCTGATCATGGAAGGTATTTGCTCTTAGCATACTGGGTGACCATGGTAACAGACTTGCGGGGTTGAATGGCCTCCCCCTGTTCCCATCTTCCAAGCCTTCGAACCTAAGAACTAGGAGCAGAAGTAGGCCGTTCGGCCCATCGAGCCTGCTCCACCATTCTATCAGGTCGTGGCTGATCTCTTCATGAGCTCAGCCGCACTCTCGCCGTATCCTTTAATCCCTTTATTTTTCCAAAAAAAAAATCTACCTTAGCTTTAAAAACATTTACTGAAGTAGCATCAATTACTTCCCTGGGCAGGGAATTCCACAGATTCTCGATCCTCCGGGTGAAGAGGTTCCTTCTCAATTCCGTCTGAAATCTGCTCCCTCTAATCTCGAGGCTATACCCTCTTGTCCGGGTTTCACCCGCCAGTGCAAACAACCTCTCGACTTCTATCTCATCCATTCCCTTCATTATTTTATACGTTTCTATAAAATCCCTCCTCGTTATTCTGAATTCCAATGAATATAATCCCAGTCTCTCCTCACTGTGGACTTGTTGGGCTGAATGGCTTGTTTCCACACTGATCTAAAACCCATTATCTCCTTACGCGGCTCTTTGCCAGTTTTGTTCACTGATCACTCCTTAAATCTGCCCTGGGATGTTAGAGACACTATTTCATACTTTGGAACATTTCAATCTCATCGGGGTGATCCTGGGAGTTGAGACTTTCAAGAGAGGACTGGGGATTTGTTTGTTATACTCAGACCCCTTGGCATCATGGTAGCCCACAATCCCACCAACACACTTAAACAGCAGCTAATGAACTTGAAAGACCCTATACAGACAACAAGCAAAACTAATGTCGTTTACAAAATACCATGCAAGAATTGTAACAAACAGTACATTGGACAAACAGACAGAAAACTAGCCACCAGGATACATGAACATTAACTAGCCACAAAACGACATAGAGTCATAGAGATGTACAGCACGGAAACAGACCCTTCGGTCCAACTCATCCATGCTGACCCAGATATCCCAACCCAATCCAGTCCCACCTGCCAGCACCCGGCCCATATCCCTCCAAACCCTTCCTATTCATATACAAATCCAGATCTTTTCTGAACCCTTTCAAGTTTCACAACATCTTTCCGATAGGAGGGAGACCAGAATTGCTCGCAATATTCCAACTGTGACCTAACCAATGTCCTGTACAGCCGCAACATGACCTCCCAACTCCTGTACTCAATACTCTGACCAATAAAGAAAGCCAAACAAACACCTTCTTCACTATCCTATCTACCTGCGACTCCACTTTCGAGGAGCTATGAACCTGCACTCCAAGGTCTCTTTGTTCAGCAACACTCCCTAGGACCTTACCATTAAGTGTATAAGTCCTGCTATGACCCTCTCTCACTAGTATCCTTACATACAGATGAGGAAGGACACCACTTCAACTGGGTCAACACATCCATCCTCGGACAAGCCAAACAGAGACATGCACGAGAATTCCTAGAAGCATGGCATTCCAACCGGAACTCTATCTACAAACACATCGAGTTAGACCCCATCTACCACCCCCTGAGAAAAAGAGCCGGAAGTGACATCACCACTGGAAATGGCACCACCACAGGAAATGACATCACCAGCCCAAAGAAACCCAAACATATAAAAAGAAAGCAGGAATCATGTACACTGCTTTGCCTGAGGCCCACTGAAGATGTTACCTAGTAGGGTGACGAAACGTCTGGAAATGAACCTCCCAGCTCAACGAGCAAACCTACATCCAGAACCCCAACCTGGGTTGCAAATCTTCTCAAAATTATCTGTTATAATCAAGCTGAAAAGTCCAAGCATACAAAATATCTTTTTATATTGCTGAGAAAGAGCCTCATTGGATCAAACATTTTGTCTTGTCCCCATCAGGACAGAATCGCAAGAATACCACATCTTAAAGGGAACACCAATTTATGCCCCGTGAGAAGAGGATTTTCCAATTGGCTGGCAAGTGAACTTTGATTGATCGAGGGGTTGTCATGGAGAATGCACCATGGAGATGATTGTTATGGCTCTTTCCCTGGCAATACTTGGGAGTTTTTAATTAAAAATTCGTTATGGTACAATACTGTTGTACTTACCGGCCGGTGTGCTCCATGATATTGGTCATAATAAACCAGTGGATAATACAGGGACATGGAATATGCAATGATCCCCAGTCCGGCCATGACCGCACTCAAAACATTTGACGCAAACACAACCTTCACCTGCAAAACACACCCACGACAACATTAATGGGCGGCACAGTGGTTAGCACTGCTGCCTCACAGCGCCAGAGACCCGGGTTCAATTCCCACCTCAGGTGACTGTCTGTGTGGAGTTTGCACATTCTCCCCGTGTCTGCGTGGGTGTCCTCCGGGGGCTCCGGTTTCCTCCCACAGTCCAAAGATGTGCAGGTCAGGTGAATTGGCCATGCTAAATTGTCCGTAGTGTTAGGTGAAGGGGTAAATGTAGGGGAATGGGTCTGGGTGGGTTGCTCTTCGGAGGGTCGGTGTGGACTTGTTGGGCCGAAGGGCCGTTTCCACACTGTAAGTCATCTAAAAAAAAAGTTCTGATTCGGGAGGGTCTCCTGAGAGATGTCACACAAGAGTAGGAAGTGCCTCCTTTTTATAAGCAGCTTCTTGTGGGACCTAAAGTACTTGAGCAAAGTGGAGTTACAAAGTGGGGCAGGCTGAGTGGCTGCCGGTATCCTTCCATAAACAGCCACGTGGTAAGTGACTGCAGCATTTGTGAAAACGCTCTTGGGGCCAGAAGATGAGGCAGAACTCGAGTTCACTTGCTGATCTTTGCGAGACCTTGCTGTGCATTTACTACCATGAATAAATAAACTTAGAACATCAAACATTGCAGCGCAGTACAGGCCCTTCAACCCTCAACCCGTGGAACCAATCAGAAGCCCATTTAACCTACACTATTCCAATTTCATTCATATGACTATCCAATGACCATTTAAATGCCCTTAAATGTGGCAAGTCTACTACTGTTACAGGCAGTGCGTTCCACGCCCCTCCTACTCTCTGAGTTAAGAAACTACCCATGACATCTGTCCTATATCTATCACCCCTCAAGTTAAAGCTACGTCCCCTCGTGCTAGCCACCACCATCTGAGGAAATAGGCTCTCACTGTCCACCCTATCTAACCCTCGGATTATCTTATATGTGTCAGTCGCTGTGAAGAACTTTGGGATGTCCTGAAATGGTGATATGTTTTATATAAATACACATATTTGCTTCCAATCAGCACACAGCCTGTTGTCATTTTGATGCCATACTTGGTCAAATGTTGTCCTGATGTTAATGGCAGTCACTTTTACCTCTCCTCTTGTGTTCAGCTCTTTTCTCTAAACATATTAGCATACGTTTAAATTACTTACAGTGTGGAATCATTCCTGAAGAAGGGCTCATGCCCGAAACGTCGATTCTCCTGCTCCTTGGATGCTGCCTGACCTACTGCGCATTTGCTGCAACACATTTTCAGCTACGTTTAAATTAGGAGCAGCAGTAAATCTCTCAGGCCCCTGAAACCTACAATGCCAGCCAAGATAAGTCACGATGATCTGTTTATTCCAGATTGCTGCCTACCCTCATAACCTGTCACACCGTTTACTTATCAACAAGCCATCTGCCGATGTCTTTGAAATGCTCAAGGACTCTGCTTCCACCATCTTTCACTCTCTGAGAGAGAAAAAAACAGATTTCTCCTCACCTCAGCTTCCTTTCCTCCCTTTTCCTGATTTCCACTTTTCTCTAGGATGTTACTTGGCACCTCCATGGTGAAGACTAATGGAAAATACCTGGTCATTACCTCTGCCACTTCACTTTCTCTTAATAATTCTCTCGACTGACTTTCTCTCAGACCAAAACTTACTATGTTCAATACTCTTTTCTTTGAAAAATCTTTAGAAACTCTTAATATCTGTTTTAATATTTATAGCTAACTTTCTAGCATTCGCAAATCTTTCCCTCAATAATTGTTTAGTCGTTCCTTGCTTTTTAAAAAATATTCTGTCCAGTCTTTTTACCTGCCACTCAGCTTTGTATAATTGAATGCTTTTTCTTTAATTTTGATACCATCTTTAACTTTTTTTCAGTTAACTACAAATGGTGTGTGTGTCCTTCCCTTGGAATTTGTATTGAGTTTTTTTTGAGTCAGCCTGCTCTGTATATTCCTCTTGAATATTTGCCACTGCATCTTTATTGACTGATCTCCAATCTAATTTGCCAACTCATTTTAACTATGATTCAGAGATGCCGGTGTTGGACTGGGGTGTACAAAGTTAAAAATCACACAACACCAGGTTATAGTACAACAGGATTAACTGGAAGCACACTAGCTTTCGGAGTGACGCTCCTTCATCAGGTGATAGATCATTTTAACTAGCTCTGCTCCTCTATCCTCATCATTGTCCTTATGTGTGTTTCAACTATTAGTCTTGGATCCAACTATTTGTTCCCTCAAACTGAAACCAAAATTCAATTGTATTATGATTACTATTGCCTAGAAGCACCTTCACTGTGAGTTTATTAATTAATCCTAACATATTACACACCATCAGGTACTGTTCAAAGGATCTATCCTGAAAATGCTCGAGTATGAACACCTTATCAAGGTTATATTTGCCCATCTGATTTTCCCAGTTTATATGTAGACTAAAATTCCAGTTTTATTTCTTTCACACTGTACCCTTCCCTGTAGTTACTGTTTGGCCTCCTGCATACCACTCCCACAAATGACTTTGTGCCTTGATCGTTTCTGATCGCTAACCGGACCACTTCTAAATCTAGATTTCCTCAGCTACACTAACGCTATCATTCATTGATAACGTAACCGTCCACTTTCTCCCAGATTGTTGGATCCATCAATACTCAGCTCCCAATCTATATCAATCTATATCTAGGGGCGGCACGGTGGCTCAGTGGTTAGCGCTGCTGCCTCACGGCGCCAGGGACCCAGGTTCGATCCCAGCCTCAGGGCAACTGACTGTGTGGAGTTTGCACATTCTCCCCGGGTCTGTGTGGGTTTCCTCCGGGTGCTCCAGTTTCCTCCCACAGTCCAAAGGTGTGCAGGTCAGGATGGATTGGCCGTGCTAAATTGCCCGTAGTGTTAGGTGCATTAGTCAGGGATGAGTGTAAGGGAATGGGTCTGGGTGGGTTGCTCTTCGGAGGGTCGGTGTGGACTTATTGGGCCGAAGGGCCTGTTTCCACACTGTAGGGAATCTAATCATCATACTGTAGTCTCTATCTGCTTGTGTTTAACCTATTGTTCAAAACAACCTGTTCTAAGAAGTTATGACACATCTCTGGAGCAGGTATGAACCCTGGGCCTCTCGGTCCACTGTGCCACAACAGGACCTTGTAATGGCTGTCAGATTGTATAAATACAAGTCAATGAGCAGACAGTATATGTTTGGTTTCAAACGCTTTTGCACTCAGATTCAAAGCTCTCGTTTTTGACCTTCCATTTTAGTTGTATTCTTTAACCTTACCTGTTGATTTCCTCTTGGGTTTGTTCTCTGTATCCCTTCCTGTTCCTAATGTCTGGATCGATGCTGTCATGGGCTCAGGAGCTGACAGCTCCGGGTAGAACCTGAACTAGGTATCCATGAGCACGTCTAGTTCATTCATGGGATGTGGCTAAACCGGCTGGGCCAGCATTTATTGCTGTCTCCTAGTTTCCACATTTGAAAAGGTGGTGGTGAGCTGCTTTCCTGAACCCCTACAATCCCTGTGCCATCCTCAGGGAGGGAATTCCGGGATTCTGACCCAGCGACGCTCAAGGAACCAGGATCTATTTGCAAGTCAGGACGGGGAGTGATTTGGAGGGGGGGAGCTTGCAGGGGGGTGTGCAGGGGGGGGGGGGGGGGGTACCTGCTGCTGCCCTGGCCCTTCCAGATGGACGTGCTTGTGGTTTGTAGCTTCCCCAGGTTGACACCCCCTGTTTTTAGGTTTGTCCGATGATGCTCTGGCCGTGCTGTCTTGCACTCTTTGTTGAATACCTGGCCCTAATGGTCATGGTGGAGGTTTGTCAGGCCCTGAGAGAGCGGATCGGTTTTGAATACAGTTCTGCTGCAGCTAACAGCACACAGTGCCTCGAGTTGTTTGATCTGTGATGGTGCCACACGACATGACCGAGTACACCGTCAGAGTTCAGATGGGGCTTTGTCTCTACCGGGACTGTGCAGTGATAATTCTCACCTGCAGCAGGGAGACCGGAGAGGATGAGATGAAGTTTGATTGTCCCTCTTGTTGGTTCCCTCACCATCGGTTGCCCACCCAGTCTGGCAGTAATGTCCTTGAGTCAGTAGCAGTGCTGCTGAGCCACTCCGAGTGATGCCGAAGTCCCCACCCAGAGCACAGTCTGTGCCCTCCCCACTCTCGGTACTTCCTTTTGGTGTTGTTGAACATGGAGGAGCACAGATGCGTCAGCAATGTGGGGGGGGGTTGGCATTTGACCAGATGCTGTGAGACGTCATAGGGTCTATGACATCTGGCAATGCTGAGGACTCCCCAGGGCAGCTCCCTCCCATCTCTACTGAGCCTATCTTACTGGTCCCACAGGGTATACCCAGGGATAGTGAGGACATTGATCCTGTGAGTATGACGATGTCAAACTGTTGACTGAGTCGCCTGGGGGTGGGGGGAGGGGAGGGGGGCAGCTCTCCCCACTTGGCCAGATGTTAGTCATGAGGTGGGTTTTGTTGCTATCTCCGGTGCCCTGACCTGAAGCTGGGTGGTCCTCCCACTTCCAATGCCCTTTGTTGTTACGCCAGTTTGAAACAATGGAGTGGGCTCACTCAGACAGCTCACAGCCAACCAGATGTGGGGCCATGTGGAGGCCGGCCTGAGCAAGCTCAGCAGATATTCTTCCCTAAGGGACAACAGTCAGCTGGATTTGTTTAGACGCCAACCCACTGCAGTACCGCGAGGATCTCTTATTCCCAGCTTTGTGAATGCAATTTCCATTCTAACATCTGCAGCTTGCTCTGGGGATCTGCATTTTTGAAGCAATACTGACCTTGAACGAGTTGGATACGTCCTTTATTTCCGTTGTCAATGCTCCTGAAATGATGTACTGTGAAGGAGATCGACAGAATGGTTAGTATTGATTTGCGGACACGCAAAGACACACAGGGCTGGCGTTATCCACAGAAGCTCAGGCTACATCTCTACAACAACAGCTTCTATTCAGCAACGAGTTTCTCACAGATGGGAAGCTCCTTCCATTCTCTGCGTTCAGTTCGGACACTGCGCCACAGGAAGCGTATATTGGCAACGGCAAAAGATTACAGGGATTTTTAAAAAAAGGCTAAATTCTGAGGAAAGATCACACACTTGTCTGCGGGTGGGAATGGAATCCTGGAATTCTGGTCCAGAGGTAGGGACACCACTACAGAGCCACCAGAACTAGGCCCGTTTTCTGAGATTAGAAGTTTCAGATGTCAACAAAATAAGGTGTTTAAGATGCTTCAGGAGTTGTTGGGAATGACAGAGAGGAACTATTCCCTTCACTGAGGTGACAGATGGCAGTGAATATTGGGATTAGAGTGAGAACCTTCAGGAATGATGTTGGGAAGCAGTTTGTCACAGAAAGGGGAATATAGATCAAGGACTACCCCGCCCCCTCAAAACCAACTGGGGATCACGTAAAGCTTTCAAGATTGAAACTGAGAGATGTTTGTTGAATCAGGGTATTGAAGGAAATGGAGCAAAGTCAGGTAAATGGATTTGAGAACCAGAACTTAAAGTATCTAATTGAGAGGAAGAGGTTCAAGGAGCTGAATGGCCCTCCTCCTGTTCCTGTGGGACAGGCTGGAGAAGGGGCTGAATGGCCTCCTCCTGTTCCTGTGGGACAGGCTAGGGAAGGGGCTGAATGGCCCTCCTCCTGTTCCTGTGGGACAGGCTGGGGAAGGGGCTGAATGGCCTCCTCCTGTTCCTGTGGGACAGGCTGGGGAAGAGGCTGAATGGCCTCCTCCTGTTCCTGTGGGACAGGCTGGGGAAGGGGCTGAATTCACAGGCAGGTGGCATATCAGGCTGTTAGAAACATGTGCTGTATTAGTTTATTCATAATATATCACAGGCCTGTCGCACTCACTCACTAATTCATACAATCTCAGTGATTGCAACACCCAATTGAAATGGAGGTTTGCCCAGGATTCTCTAACCATTTGAAGTGTCAAAGAGGGGCAGATACCCACGTAGATGCACTGTGACATCAGGAAGAGGCCCCTGGGGTTACAGCGCACTGTCTGTGAGACCTTCTGTACCATGAGGTCAGTCACCCTCAGAGGAGCCCATTCCTCACAGTCCACCAGCCAGTGACCAGAGAATTACACCGACAGTACAGCCTGGCACTGTTATCTCACCACTGAGCCTATCTCCCATCCTCCCTCCTCTCTCTCGACATATTGCTTTCACCCTTGTGTGTTTATCTGGTTTCCCCTCAAACACATCAACCCCTCCCGATCAGTGTGAGTTCCCCTTTCTCCCCACTCTCTGGGGAAAAGCGTTTCTCTCTAATTCTCCCAAACTGTTTTTTTTTGGTGATTATCCAGTGTTGACGTCCTCTGCTTTTGTTTCTCCCTCGAACAGGAAACACCCTCTGCCTATCTACTTTGTCAGAACTCTCTTACAGAGGTCTGATATGCCGTCTGCCATGTCATTATTTTCAGACATGGGAAAGATCAGATCGGTACGAGCTGGAAACATCACCGTAAGCTGAGCCAGTGCAAGGATTGAACCCACACAGACTGGTATCGATCTACGTTACACGTCAGTCATCCAGCCAACCGAGCTAACAGATACACCGGGGAGGGTGGAGTGCAGTTAGCTATGTTCAAGTCCTACCTGCTCCAGAGGGGTGTCAGAACCCCTTTGAAGAAGTTGATAAGAAAATAACCACCCTAAGGAATTTCTGGAGCTGAGGTGATTGCTGTCCAACAACGGAAACCATCTTCCTTTGAGCTGGTAGGACTCCATCCAGCAGAGAGGCTCCCCTGGTTACCGTTACCTCCAGTCTGGTTTGGGCTCTTTGATGCCAAACTCCTAACTGTGGCCTCGATATCAATTGCTGTCACTCTCACCACTCCCCCTGAGTCTTCTGTCCACATTTAAACAAAGGTTCAAGCTGAGTGGAGTTGGAACTCGGCATTAGTGAGCAGGTTTTGCCTTTGGAAGTGCCATGGGAGAGCACTGTTAACAATCCCGTCCATCATTTTGCTGATGATATCGCCGAAGCTGAGCTAGTCCTATTGGCCAGCATATCCCTCTAAGGCGAAAGTGAGGCCTGCAGATTAGTGGCTAGATTAGAGTGGTGCTGGAAAAGCACAGCAGGTCTGGCAGCATCCGAGGAGCAGGAAAATTGACGTTTTGGGCAGGAGCCCTTCATCAACCTAGCAAATCCCTCTCAGCCCTTCATATTCAGATACCATCCAGATGCCTTTTAAATGTAATTGTACCAACCTCCACCACCCTCTGGTAGCTTGTTCCGTAGGCACATCACCCTCTGTTTGAAGAAGTTTCCCCAACATCAGTAGTTGGGTGGTTGGATTTGACCTACTTCTGTGCACATACAAGAGGGAGGGAGCGAGAGAGCGAGAGCGAGAGAGAGAGAGAGAGAGAGAGAGAGTGCCCCAGACTGCTACTTGGCTACATTGTGGGTCAGCTCTCTCAACTTGGGCACAAGCCCCCAGATGTTGGTATTGAGGACTTTTACAGAGTCGACAGGACTGTGTTTGCCATTGTTGTTGGGGGTGCCTAGGCCGATGCCACATGGTCATCCAGTTGATTTCCTTTCTTTAGATTCCATTTAAGTTTATGATGGAACTGAATGTACTCTGCGGCCACTTCAGAGGGCAGTTAATGTTCAATTATTGTTGTAGGTCTGAAATCACAGATAGAGCAAACCAGGTAAAGATGGCATGTTTCTATCCCGAAAGAGCATTCGTGAACCCAATGAGATGTTACAACAATCTCCAGTGGTTAGATGATTGGTATTAAGTGAACTTTTAATTGAAGGCTTTATTGAATGCTGCCATTGGTTTTGAACCCATACGCCACCTACAGTTCTGGAGTAATCGTGCAACAACACTACCATTACACTCCCTTTCTTGTCCGTTATTATCTCTCTAGCCTTATCATCAAAAGTACCAAGTTTTGTTTCAGTTATTCTGTTCCTTTCCAACTAACTGCAGAAGCTCTTGCAGTCTACTGTTGTCTTTCCTTGAAAATAATTTTTTTCCAGTGAAATCTTTGTTGTGACTTACAAATATCTCCTTAAATTTCTGCCAATGCACGTTCCTTATTCCTAGTCCACTGTGTAGCCAATCCTGTCTTCATATTCCTCTAACTGTTTTTAGAAAAGTTTAAGATGCTAGTTTTAGACCCAAGTTTCTCACCTGCAAACTGAATGTGCAATTCTATCACGTTATAATCTTTCTTGCCTCGGCTCCTTTACTATGAGACTAATCTTAACTAATCTTAACTCACTTCACTTGACCAGCTCTCAAACAGCCAGTTTTCTGGTCAGTTCCAAACGATATTGTTCCAGGTAACTGGTTAGATGCAATCTATAAACTCAGCTTCAAGGCTATCGTTGCCCAATCTGTAATGAAGATTAAAATTGCCGCTGTATTGCAATCTCTTTCTGCCATTACTCTTGGATTTACACCCTGTCTTACAGCTACGGTCATGGGGCTGTAGAACACTGCCATAAATTTCTTCCATTTATCATTTCTGCTCCTTATTTACCATGACCTTCTAAGTCAAGATCATTTCTCATTGCTGTACGGATCGCGTCCTTTATTAACAGGGCCTCCTCCACTTATGGTTCAGTACGGATCGCGTCCTTTATTAACAGGGCCCCACATCTTCTGGTTCAGTACGGATCACGTCCTTTATTAACAGGGCCCCCCACCTTCTGGTTCAGTACGGATCACGTCCTTTATTAACAGGGCCCCCCACCTTCTGGTTCAGTACAGATCACGTCCTTTATTAACAGGGCCCCCCACCTTCTGATTCAGTAAGGATCACGTCCTTTATTAACAGGGCCCCCCCCACCTTCTGGTTCTGTAAGGATCACGTCCTTTATTAACAGGGCCCCCCCCACCTTCTGGTTCTGTAAGGATCACGTCCTTTATTAACAGGGCCCCCCCACCTTCTGGTTCTGGTAAGGATCACGTCCTTTATTAACAGGGCCCCCCCCACCTTCTGGTTCTGTAAGGATCACGTCCTTTATTAACAGGGCCCCCCCCACCTTCTGGTTCTGTAAGGATCACGTCCTTTATTAACAGGGCCCCCCCCACCTTCTGGTTCTGTAAGGATCATCTGGTTCTATACGGATCACGTCCTTTATTAACAGGGCCCCCCCCACCTTCTGGTTCAGTATGGATCGGGTCCGTTATTAACAGCGGCCCCCCAACTTCTGGTTCAGTACAGATCGTGTCCTTTATTAACAGGGCCCCCCCACCTACTGGTTCAGTACGGATCGCGTCCTTTATTAACCGGCCACACCCCAACTACTGGTTCTCTACCGATCGCGTCCTTTATTAACAGGGCACCCCCACCTTCTGGTTCTATACGGATCGCGTCCTTTATTAACAGGGCCCCCCCAACTTCTGGTTCTGTACGGATCGCGTCCTTTATTAATAGGGCCCTCACCTTCTGGTTCAGTATGGATCCTGTCCTTTATTAACAGGGCCTCCCCACCTTCTGGTTCTGTACTGATCGCGTCCTTTATTAACAGGGCACCCCCACCTTCTGGTTCTGTACGGATCGCGTCCTTTATTAATAGGGCCCCCACCGTCTGGTTCAGTACGGATCGTGTCCTTTATTAACAGGGCCTCCCCACCATCTGGTTCTGTACGGATCACGTCCTTTATTAATAGGGCCCCCCCCACCTTCTGGTTCAGTACGGTTCGTGTTCTTTATTAACAGGGCCTCCCCACCATCTGGTTCTGTACGGAA
>NC_057755.1:3398961-3406492 GCF_004010195.1 Chiloscyllium plagiosum | reverse complement strand
GGATCGCGTCCTTTATTAACAGGGCCTCCCCACCATCTTGTTCAGTACGGATCGTGTCCTTTATTAACAGGGCTACCCCTCCTTCTGGTTCAGTACGGATCGCGTCCTTTATTAACAGGGCCTCCCCACCATCTTGTTCAGTACGGATCGTGTCCTTTATTAACAGGGCTCCCCCACCATCTGGTTTTGTGCGGATCGCATCCTTTATTCACAGGGCCTCCCACCTTCTGGTTCAGTACGGATCACGTCCTTTATTAATAGGGCCCCCCCACCTTCTGGTTCAGTACGGATTGAGTCCTTTATTAACAGGGCCTCCCCATCATCTGGTTCTGTACGGATCGCGTCCTTTATTCACAGGGCCCCCCGACCTTCTGGTTCAGTATGGATCGCGTCTTTTATTAACAGGGCCCCCCCACCTTCTGGTTTAGTACCGATCGCATCCTTTCTTAATAGGGCCCCCACACCTATTGGTTCAGTATGGATCGCGTCCTTTATTAACAGGGCCCCCTCACCTTCTGGTTCAGTACGGATCGAGTCCTTTATTCACAGGGCCCCCCCACCTTCTGGTTCAGTACGGATCGTGTCCTTTATTAACAGGGCGCCCCCACTTTCTGGTTCAGTACGGATCGTGTTCTTTATTAACAGGGCCCCCCACCATCTTGTTCAGTACGGATCGTGTCCTTTACTAACAGGACCCCCCCACAGCTTCTGGTTCTGTACCGATCGCGTCCTTTATTAACAGGGCCCCCCCACCTACTGATTCTGTACCGATCGCGTCCTTTATTAACAGGGCCCCCCCACCTTCTGATTCAGTACGGATCGCGTCCTTTATTAACCGGCCACACCCCAACTACTGGTTCTCTACCAATCGCGTCCTTTATTAACAGGGCACCCCCACCTTCTGGTTCTGTACCGATCGCGTCATTTATTAACAGGGCCCCCCCACTTACTAGTTCTGTATGGATCGGGTCCGTTATTAACAGCGGCCCCCCAACTTCTGGTTCTATATGGATCGTGTCCTTTATTAACAGGCCCCCCCTACACCTTCTGGTTCTGTACGGATCGCGTCCTTTATTAACAGGCCTCCCCCCCACCTTCTGGTTCAGTACGGATCACGTTCTTTATTAACAGGGCCTCCCCACCTTCTGGTTCTGTACTGATCGTGTCCTTTATTAACAGGGTCTCCCCACCTATTGGTTCAGTACGGAAGGCATCCTTTATTAACAGGGCCCCCCACCTTCTGTTTCAGGACGGATCGCGTCCTTTATTAACAGGGCCCCCCCACCTACTGGTTCTATACGGATCGCGTCCTTTATTCACAGGGCCTCCCCACCTTCTGGTTCAGTACGGATCGCGTCCTTTATTATCAGGGCCCACCACCTTCTGGTTCAGTACGGATCGTGTCTTTTATTAACAGGGCCCCCCACCTTCTGGTTCAGTACGGATCGTGTCCTTTATTAACAGGGCCCCCCCACCTATTGGTTCTATACGGATCGTGTCCGTTATTAACAGGGCCCCCGCACCTATTGGTTCTATACGGATCGCGTCCTATATTAACAGGGCCCCACCACCTACTGGTTGTATACGGATCACGTCCTTTATTAACAGGGCCCCCCACCTTCCGGTTCAGTACGGATCACGTCCTTTTCAGTACAGATCGAGTCCTTTATTCACAGGGCCCCCCCACCTTCAGGTTCAGTACAGATCGAGTCCTTTATTCACAGGGCCCCCCCACCTTCTGGTTCAGTACGGATCGCGCCCTTTATTAACAGGGCCCCACACCTTCTGGATCAGTACGGATCGCGTCCTTTATTAACAGGGCCTCCCCATCTTCTGGTTCTGCAAAGCTAACTGCCATTTCTCAACTTTTCAATTTTTCCACCCAGTAACCAAATTCCCTTGGTCCTTTCATTGACTTATGTACTTATATTTCCAAATCCCTTTGCTCCATTGTACCACGTAGTTTATTATTTCACAAATAGATAAGAATCTCGCCTTAAATTCCCTTTGGACGTTCCCTCCCTGTGCACTTGCTGCCTCTTATCATCATCGTCACCATCTGCTGGCCCGGGGCTCCATCCTGGATGAGTTACCATTTCACCCACTGCCACAGACTCCCATAAAGATGGATAAGAGAGGAGGCTGGTCTGTAGAAGATATTGGCATGGACCCACATGGGCTGGACAACATGTTTCTCTCATGATGATGTTTTGAATGTGGCTTCAAACTCCACGTTCTTATTAGTCCCTGAAGTTTCTTTTGTATTTTCTCATGGATTTATCAGTGTCTATCTTGTATGGCTGAGTTTCTTTTCCATTACGCCTTGTTGGGATGGGGGTGGGGGGGGCATCGTCGGTAAGTCTGCTCCCTAACTGACCCTTGAACTGAGGGCTTCACTCGGTTATTTCAGTGGTGAATTAAGAGTGTGCCGTGTCACTGCAGGTCTGTGGACACATGCTGGCCACACTGGGCGATGCAAGTTTCGGACAGTTGGTGCCAGTTACTGTGGACACGATCACTGAGACCACGTTTAACACCTCAGATTCTCTTCAGTGGAATTTCTAACTCTCGACAAGCACGTGCCAAACTGCAGATGGAGCTCTCACCCCACAGACAATCGCAGTGTCAGTCACAATCTCGTTTCTTACAAGCTGTTTTGGTCACCTTTCTCGTCTCGATCACCATCTCACTTGGCAGGGATTTTTAACTCAATGCCAGCTTTTAGGTGTCACTGGTGGGTGAGGGGGTGGTGAGTGCCATGTCCAGTGAGTATCCTGGAGACAGTATGGACCAGTCCAGAACAGTGTAATTAGCAGCACCAACTTCCTGTTCCAGTGTGGGAGGGCAGTGACAGGGATCTTGTATTGACGCCCACACCACGTCTCTCCTTGCCTTAGTTTCCCCATCGTTGCGCTGTCGGACCCCTTTCTCATGTAAGCGTTTCCCAAAGGTCCTCTCTGTTCCAAAGCACCCCCTCCCCCTCCCCCTCCGACCATGCCAATGCACAAGGAGAGAAAAGATTCGAGAGTTCTACCCTAGAAACATCACTAACCGCAAAACTATCAACAAACCCATATCCCCGTCCAAAAGGGCGTGGCGATGTTTGATCCAAAGGTATTACTTGTCGCAAAGAAGAAGGGAACTCCAAATGTTACTTGGATAACTCCGAGCATTATCTGCGTGACCTGTGATCAGAGATGTTTATAAAATTAATTGTCAGCCACAGCAGCAGAAAACAGCAATGTTACTTTGTACACTGAGCCTTCTGGAGGGAGGGGGCCATTTGCAAGAAGATGTAAACAAGAGGGTTACAATCAAAAAACCAAAGCATGATCTGCAGAGTTCAGGTTCATAAATGAACATTTTGACCATGTGTGGGCGCACATTGCTCATGAGATATTATTTTTTCCAGATAAGGGTGTCTTTGGCTCAAAACACGTGGCTGAATGTTTTGCTGTGATTTGGTCAGTTGCATTGGCTTTTTGAAAGGTTTCTCACAGTGAGACCTAGAGTTCTGTCGATATACAATGCTGAACCCACCTCATTGATATCTATCCCATGCCAACAGCCTCCATTTCCCCTAACTCTTGTTTCTGCTGCAGGGACCTCGGTACGGGTGAAAGTCAGTGATGCCTGGCCCATGTTGGGGTTCACCTATGACACCCCCTTTGGTCTGATTCTCGCCCCAGCTTACTACGTGCCATCCCACTTGGTCAAACGACCACCATCGCTGCTGTATGTGCAGTAGGACAAAGCACCTGGATGAGCTCTGGCACTCTGACGCTGCACTGCATGGTGACGCACAGTCATTCTGAAGATGGCATCACAATACTCCGACAGGGACCTGATGTCCTGGTGGCATAGAGAACTGGCAGAGGAGGCCATGCCAACAGGGCACTGACAGCCTGGTCCAAGCTTGCTTACCCAGCTCTGTGCAGAGGAGTGGCCAGCAGTACAGGAAGGTCAAAGAACTTTTCCACTCTGTCAGGGTAATTGCCACAGCCCTGCACGCACACACTCTGCTGCCTCACATACTATTTACTTAACACCGCAGCCGTGTCCCATCAAGCTCCTGATCTCTTGCTCCCGTTCCCAACACATGTGCACGCGCACACTCACACTCTCTCTCTCTCTCACACCCACACTCACAACACACACACACTCACTCTCACACTCTCTCTCTCTCACACACACTCACACTCTCTCACACACACAGACTCTCACACACTCACACTCTCTCTCACACACACACTCTCACTCTCACACACACACTCTCTCTCACACACACACACACACTCTCACACACACACTCTCTCACACTCTCTCTCTCTCACACACACACTCACGACTTATGTGTGTTTGCATGAAAGCGATAGAGAGAGAGAAAGTGTGTGTGAGCGTGAGTGCACATAAGAGAGCGTGTTTGCATGTGTAAAAGTTTGGTAATGTGTGTCTGTGTGTGTGGGTGTAATGGAGTATAAGCCTGTGAGATGGTGTGTGCGTGGGTGAGTGTGGGGATTGTATGTATGTGTATATGAGAGAGAGTGTGTATGAGAGAGGGTCTGCGTGAGTGTGTGAGTACATGAGAGAGAGAGAGAGATAGGGAAAGAGAGAAAGAGAGAGAGCGGGAAAGAGAGAGAGAAAGAGAGAGAGAGAAAATAGTGTAGTGGGATCATCTGTCGTGTGACATGAACCCCAGGTCCCAGTTGAGGCCATCCCCCTGGGTAGACATGTTCGGTACCTATGAGGATGGCCACAACTGGGACCTTGGGTTCATGTCACACTACAGGTGACCCCACTACACTATACACACTCTCTGTCTCTCTCTCTCTCATATACACAAATGCACACATACACACACATTCTTACATACTCTCACATTCACGCAGACCTTCTCTCACTCATACACACATACATACAACCCTCACACTCACACCCACGCACATACCCTCTCATAGGCTTATACTCCCATCACCCACGCACATACCCTCTCATAGGCTTATACTCCCATCACACCGAGACATATACTTTACGAAGCTTTCACACACCCAAACACACTCATGTGCACTCTCACTCTCTCTCATGCACGCGCAAACACACATAAGTCTATGGGGTGAATTTGCATTTGCAGAATTATATTTGTCGATACATTCTATTTTGCTCAAAACATGCACAATCTGCAGGCAGCCAATGCAGACAGTAAATCCATGTCACATTCTGTAAATTCCACTTTGGAAATAGAACCAGTCTAACTCAAGACTGGGATACAGCCAGACTCTCAGCCCACACCTTTAATACATTGTCTGAGCTGAGGTGTGACCTTTTGTTATAAAACCTTAAGTTATCTCGAGAAGGTGACTTAAACGAAGTTCTGAGATTTACATATTAATGAACTGAAACCTGCAACCCATTCTAAAAGATGAAAAGACTTAACAACAATCCAGGTTTGTTCAATATATCGTTTCAGTTGCATGACACTGTAATCTTTGCTATGAATTCTGTGTCGTATGGTCCTGCTCTACAACCACCTGATGAAGGAGCAGTGCTCTGAAAGCTAGTGCTTCCTAGTAAACCTGTTGGCCTATAATCTGGTGTTGTGTGATTTTTTTAACTATAACTAGCAAGGCAGAGGCTGAAGAGAGAAAATCCTACGAAAGAGGGCCAAGAGAGTTTCGGACGGGTTTGTTGGCAGTAGGAAGGGGATTTATAGATGGGAGGAAAGGTCAGAACCTAAGAACCAAAACGTTCAGAACTTGTCCGATATGGCCGGAGCTGGTTGCAGATGGGAAAACAAGCATTTATAAACAGGATGGGAGTTTTAATGTGAATGCAGGTGGGGGCAAGACCAGATAGTGAGGCTGCTAAGTGACAGGAGATTGGAATTTAGGTATGAGGCAGGAATCAGGCATTATGGCTTGGATGAAGTTGGAGTTGACATTGCAGGAGGGTCTTTGAGGAGTACAATCCTCAAGTCAGAGAAACATTTTATGCTATTCATCAGAACATCTTACATAACTGAACAGAAGAGAATAGACTCTTACTCCTAAGGAACTCAGCTCTCCACTTAAACCTTTCGACGACATGGCTGGTTCAGTCTGTCTGGAAGCTCACATGGACTGCAACAGACAAAAGTGGAGAAAACGTTAGCAATCCCTGTCATTATACAGGAAACATTCAGAGAGCAGCAGAGCCGTGTCAATGGTCCAGTTCCGTCTCCCTGGTATCAGTACTGATGTGGGGTGCTAACATTTCACAGAGACCTCCTTTCATTTCTTACTCTGCCTGAATCCAACCACCCTCCACTTTAGCCTCATTTAACACAAGGGGTGAATTCCACATTCCCACCACGCTCTCAAAAAACCTCATTTTTCTGGATTTTGCATTTTGCCCACATTTGGAAAAGGAAGCCCATTTGTCCAGCCTGCTACATGGGAACAAGAGGAGGCAATTCATCCCTTTCCCCAATCTGTTACATAGGAACAGGATGGAGCTGCATGATCTCCTTCTCCAGCCTGTTACACAGGAATAATGTACAGGTCTTCTGTTTCACAGACAGGTATCCCTCATGGGATTGTGCTGGGGAATCAATTATTCATCACCATGTTTTTTCTAAATGTCTTTTATAGAATCCCTACAGTGTGGAAACAGGCCCTTCGGCCAATCCACCCTAACCTACACAAGTGCACAATGACCCTCCGGAGTAATCTACCCTGAGCCATTACCCTACTATCCCAAATTTACCCCTGAATAATGCAGCTAACCTGAACACTGTGAGACAATTTAGCAGGGCCAATCCACCCTAACCTACACATCCCTGAACACTATGGGACAATTTAGCACGGCCAATCCACCCTACACTACACATCCCTGAACACTGTGAGACAATTTAGCAGGGCCAATCCACCCTAACCTACACATCCCTGAACACTATGGGACAATTTAGCACGGCCAATCCACCCTACACTACACATCCCTGAACACTATGGGACAATTTAGCACGGCCAATCCACCCTAACCTACACATCCCTGAACACTATGGGACAATTTAGCACGGCCAATCCACCCTAACCTACACAGCCCTGAACACTATGGGACAATTTAGCACGGCCAATCCACCCTAACCTACACAGCCCTGAACACTATGGGACAATTTAGCACGGCCAATCCACCCTAACCTACACAGCCCTGAACACTATGGGACAATTTAGCACGGCCAATCCACCCTAACCTACACAGCCCTGAACACTATGGGACAATTTAGCACGGCCAATCCACCCTAACCTACACATCCCTGAACACTACGAGACAATTTAGCACGGCCAATCCACCCTAACCTACACATCCCTGAACACTACGAGACAATTTAGCACGGCCAATCCACCCTAACCTACACATCCCTGAACACTACGAGACAATTTAGCACGGCCAATCCACCCTAACCTACACATCCCTGAACACTACGAGACAATTTAGCACGGCCAATCCACCCTAACCTACACATCCCTGAACACTACGAGACAATTTAGCACGG
>NC_057755.1:3372224-3397609 GCF_004010195.1 Chiloscyllium plagiosum | reverse complement strand
CACATCCCTGAACACTATGGGGCAATTTAGCACGGCCAATCCACCCTAACCTACACATCCCTGAACACTGTGGGACAATTTAGCACGGCCATTCCACCCTAACCTACACATCTTTGGACTGTGGGAGGAAACTGGAGCACCCAGAGGAAACCCACGCAGACACGGGGAGAATGTGCAAACTCTACACAGACAGTCGCCCCCGAGGCTGGGATCGAACCTGGGATCCTGCTGCTGTGAGGCAGCAGGCGCTAACCTACATCTTCGGTGGTGGGGTCCGTTTGGAGGTGGCGGAAGTGGCGGAGGGTGATGCGATGCAGGCGGAGGTCGGCTGGGGTTGGAAAGGTGAGGTGGTTCTGTCCTTGTTGCGTTGGGAGAGGTGGGGCTCGAGGACAGCGGTGCACGAAGTGGAGGAGACGCGCTGGAGGGCATCGTCGGCCACGTGGGAAGGGGAAGTTGCGATCGTGGAAAGGAGGTGACCGTGGCGGAATTGGTCATCCCGGGAACAGACGCGGCGGAGGGATTGGGAATAAGGGATGGCTTTTGTTTTAACGGGGGGGGGGGGGCGGGTGTGGTTCGGGAGGAGGCATAGCCTCGGTAGCCGCGGGGGGCCGGTGGGCTTGCAGTAGTGCCCGGAGGAGGGAGGCACTACCTTGGTCAGGAAGCTTGGTGCTGGAGGGGAGTTGGGGGGAGTTGTGGGGTGGGGCACACTGGCTGCACTTCCAGCTCTGTCCACTAGGGTCGCCCATCCTCCACGTCAGCGCCGCTCCGCCTCCCCGATGACGTCCCGGGGGGGGTGGGGCGGGGGAACGCCCTGACGCGGGCCGGGCGGGGGGGACGCGGGGGGCGGGGAAACGCCCTGACGCGGACCGGGCAGGGTGAACGCGAGTGGAGCACGCAGGCGCACTACGCTCCTCCCCTCCCCTCCCCTCCCCCAACGGCCGACTCCCAATCAGCGACCGTTCCTCAACCCCTCCTTCCCCCCCCCCCTCCCCCGCTCCCGTTCACTCTCACCGTCGTCTGTTATCCTCTCAATTCCTGGGCTCTCTCCGTCTGTCTGTGTTTGTGTGTGTGTGGGTGCGGGGGAGGGGGACGATGGAACTCCGCCCCGCCCGGCTATTGGGGGGGGGAAAACGGAGGCGCCACGGTTGGAATTTGAAAAAGCCCGCGCTCAACGGCCGCCCACGTGGCCTCCCCGGGACGGGGGGGGGGGGGGTTGCACATGCGCAGGGCGGGAACTGACGGCCTTGGTCCGTGTATTTTTTTTGCGCATGTGCGGTTTGCTGGTCGTCCTCAGTGACGTCGATAGGCGCTCCGGGGAACGCCGCGTGTGGTGCAGAAGGCGCAGGCGCGGCTGTGGCTGTGTGTTTGTGTCACGTGACCCGCCTATGACCACGTTGCCCCCACATGCGACTTGATTGATGGCGGGGTCAAGGTTCACATGTGGATCTGAATGGTCAAGTTTGGGTGGAAAAGGTTCTGAACAAATCTACTCACTGTACTTAGGTACACCTGACAACAAAATAAATCAAATCATATCGGATCACCGGACCCCTGTTGAGTTTCTCCAGCTATTTTTGACTTTGTTGCAGATTTAAGTATTGGAACCATTGGTTGTTGAGGGGAAGGGAAGGGTCATATTTGGGGATTATTGGTAAGTAATAATTTTCTATTAGATCGGTGCGAGTTGTTGAATGCTTGCGCTGCTGACCCAACGCTTGGGGTCAGAGTTGGATCTGGTCCAGTGTTAGAAACGAAAATCGCTTCTCAATAATCGCTCTAGACAAATTCAGGAAAACAAAGTTTTATTAACAAGTCAAGTCTGCAGAGTCGGGCACCCTTAAAGAAAAGGCGCGCTGAGGCTTACAAAGTCTCCATTATATATAGCACAAGTCCCTCCTCTCCTTGGCTCCAACAAGCCAAGGTTCACATTCTTAAAAACATCATTATTTTTATCACAAAGTCTGCAACAAAAGGCTCCAGAGTCTCCAAAGTTTGTTGTTTCTCTCACCCTGTAGTCTTATCAGTCAAAAAGCTTTAATCTTGAAACAGATGTCTCAAGTCGCACTCCCATCCTGGAGTCTTATCAGCCAAGGACTCATCCTTCTCTGCTGTGTGAATGGCTTCATTAATCAAGAGCCTGCTCGCTTTCACTATAGCTCACAAATTGTCAGCATTCTGCACAATTTAAACTACTCTACTTTTGAGTATATAAAATGGTTGTTAGAAAAGAAACAAAGGTTTTGTCTTTTATTATAGATCAGTCTCACAAATTGTCAGCATTCTGCACAATTTAAACTACTCTACTTTTGAGTATATAAAATGGTTGTTAGAAAAGAAACAAAGGTTTTGTCTTTTATTATAGATCAGTCTCACAAATTGTCAGCATTCTGCACAATTTAAACTACTCTACTTTTGAGTATATAAAATGGTTGTTAGAAAAGAAACAAAGGTTTTATCTTTTATTATAGATCAGTCTGTGGTCCAGGCACATCTTAAAGTTTAAACCGAAATTACCTCTCACAAACCCCGATTAAGATTTACCAAAAATTCAAATTTCAAAAACAGTCAGCTGTCTAATCTTCCCTTTGTATCTTCCTCTCTAGATTTTCTTCTTCTTACGGATTTCTGTTTCACAGATCATTGAGAATGTACCTATGGACAATGAAAGAAGTTACAAAGGGGAACATTGAGATAAGAGTTTAGCCGTATGACAGCACGTGCAAGAGGGAAAATTGCCAAAGAAAGAAGGGGGAAAATTGCCAACTTGGAAAGAAGGGGGCAATGGGCGTGGAGCATAGATGGGCAGAGGCAAAATAGTAAGAAAGATTGGGTAATGTAGGGATCGGAAGAGGTGACCTCACGTAGCTCAAAAGTATAACTGTGTAATAATTTGAATAATCATCACTTCAATTGCTTTCTGCAATTGGGGTCCTTTCTTGCAAGATCGTAGAATAAATTGTCTTGTTTCCAGCTTTGGTGGTCTCGTCTAAATTTTATTGAAGTTTGTTTCTAACAGATTTGGGTGATGGTCCTGGGATCCCAAGCTCCGGTCGCTCGGCAATTGTTGGGAAAACGGAGAAGGTGCACCTCGCTGATTTTGGCGGTCTTTAGTTCCCTCTTTGCCGCGGCGGCTCGGGCGAGCGAGATCCGGACTGAGAGACCCTGGAAACAAGACGGGTTGAGACGCGGCGGGTTCGGTCGGGTAACTCTTGTGCACAGGACCCGGGTAAGAAAAAGGTTTTGAATAAGTATTATCCGGGCGACCGGGGTAGGCAACGGTATTTGCTGCCATCACCGCGGGGCGGAGCGCACTGACATGCGACGGGTTTGGTCGGGTAACTCTTTTATACTCAAAACCCGGGTAAGATATATATCTCCGGGCGACCGGGGCAAGCAACGGTTGTTACTGCCACCATTGCCGTGGCGGCTCGGTCAGGTCAACTCTTGTGTATACAAGACCCGGGTATCCGGGCAGCCAGGATAGGTAGTGATAGTTGTCTAGGGCAAGCAACGGGGTGGTTGCTGCCAGATATTGCCGCACAACTGGGTGCATTCGACCAGGTAACTCTGTGCACAGACGAAGGTATGAAAATGGACCTTTAAGTATTGCCTTGGTGGTCGGGCAGGTACGAGAAGTACGGGGAATTGGCAACACATAAATTAAGGTATTTAATTGGCTAAATTAATCTGATGAGTGAGGTGTCTACCTGATTCGACCACCAGCCTTAGACCGGTTGTTAAGAGGGGAAATCCCCCACGCGAAGGTCAGGACCCTGAAGTGGGTGCTGAAGAAGGTGACACCGAACCTCAGTAAGGTTAATTAAATTACATAAAGGAATGGCCCAGTATTGAAATGCGAAATAATAATTGTGATTTAAGTGTAGAAGGAGAAATTAAAGGGATGTCCAAGGACCGCATTCCAACGGACAGCCCTTTAGGAAAAATGTTACGAGACTGGAAGTATAACCCTTGGACGCGAGGAAAGGATAAAAACCAAATGATAAAATTTTGTTGTTTTGTCTGGACAAAGGAAAGCATTAAAACCCCAAGTACATTTTGGCCTAAATATTGTTCAGACGAAGATTGGCTATGTCAAGATTTAAATATCTATGTAAATAAATTCCCGTAAGGAATCTGACTATGCCGCTTGTTGGATAGGAAGTCCGAGAATCTTTGTTTTCAAAAATTCAGAAAAAGGTGATGGGGAATCAAAAATTTCCCGTTGGGATCCTTTGTCAAAACTCCCCCCCCCACCCCTTACAACAACGACAATAACGGTCCGTCGACGTCTTTCTCCCCTACCACAGCACCCTCTCCAGTGAAAGAATGTGAAAATGGTCCGGGGGAAGAACCTCCACTGAGTCCGATTAAAACTAGATCAGCAATGAAAAAGAGGGAAAAGGGGGAGATAGGCGGGGCAACGGCACCAATATATCCCCTTAGAGAAGTACCCATAGGTAATGGTGAAATTGGATATGTCAATGCACCACTGACTAACAGCGAAGTCAGGTCTTTTAAAAAGGAAATGAAAAGTTTAATTGAGGACCCCACAGGATTGGCGAAACAGTTGGGTCAGTTCTTGGGGCAGAATTTATATACATGGGCTGAATTGATAAGCATTCTGGGGACATTATTTTCAGGAGAAGAATGGGGTATGATTAGAGGAGCTGCCCTGAAGGAATGGGAAAAGAGAGATCCGGTGGGTGAAGGAATAGTACCAGCTGAAAATAAATTCTCCAATGTGGACCCTCGTTGGGAGGGCCTGGATAAACACGATACAGGAGAAATGAGAGACTTTCGAGGAATGGTTATTTTGGGTATTAGAGAAGCAGCACCCAGATCTCAGAATTTTTTAAAAGCCTTTGAAGTGAGGCAGGAAAAAGACGAAGCCCCGTCAGCCTTTTTGCAAAGACTAAGAGAGGCCACTAGAAAATATTCGGGAATGAATCCTGATGATCCAGTAGCTCAGGGACTCTTAAAGGTCCAGTTTGTGACTAAATCATGGACAGACATACAAAAAAAAGTAACAGACGTTAGAAGTATGGAGCGAAAAACAGATGGAAGAATTGTTACATGAAGCACAGAAAGTATATGCGAACAGAGAAGACGAGAAACAAAAACAGAAAGTCAGGATAATGGTTGCAGCGGTCGAGGAAATTACGAATAGAAAGTTAGGACAAGAAAGAAAAGCAACGGATGGTAAGGGAAGGCAACAGGCAGGATGTTATTACTGCGGAAAAACAGGACATTTTAGAATGGAATGTCCAAAGTTAGGACAACAAAGAGAAGCTATTTCATTGATGACTTTTGATGAAGAATAGGGGAGTCAGGGGTTTCTTCCTCTCGAGACCCACCAGGAACCCTTGGTAACTTTGAAAGTGGGACCTGAAGGGGATGAGGCAGTGTTTTTGGTGGATATGGGAGCGGCATGGTCATCCCTAAGTTTTAGACCTAGCGGTGTTAAATTAACTAATAAAAGTCTCAGAGTTTCTGGAGTAAAAGGTGAAGGATTCCTAGTGCCCATTTTCGAGCCGACCCTGATAAAGGGAAATAATAAAGAAGTGACGGGACAACTACTATATATTCCTGATGTTGGAAGCAATCTTTGGAGTAGAGAATAGTTCAATAACTGTGACAATAAATAAACTAACGGTTAGTGATGAAGAACAGGTAAATCCTAACGTGTGGACGAGACCTGGCAACATGGGTCGTTTAAACTTCAATCCCATCGTAATTATACTGTCCCAAGGGAATAAAGCATTCAGGCCTAAACAATATCCGGTTTCATTAGAGGGGCACAAGGGTTTACAACCTGTAATAGACTCTCTAGTAAAAGAAGGGCTACTGGAACCATGCATGTCGCCCTTTAACACCCCAATACTACCCGTCCGGAAGCCAGATGGGACTTACCGACTGGTACAAGATCTCAGATCAGTGAACCGACTGGTCTGGATACGGTACCCAATGGTGCCCAATCCATATACCCTTTTTAGTAGAATACCGTGTAACCACCACTGGTTTAGTGTAATAGATTTAAAGGATGCATTCTGGGCTTGTCCTTTAGCCCCAGAGAGCCTCAACATGTTCGCTTTTGAATGGGAAAACCCATACACTGGCAGAAAACAACAATTCCGATGGACGGTCCTTCCCCAGGGATTCACAGAATCACCTAACCTATTCGGGCAAGTACTGGAAGAAGTCCTGGAACAATATAAAATGCCTCAGGAAACGTCACTGTTACAATATGTGGATGATCTACTAGTGTCAGGTCAAAAGAGAAATGATGTAGATCCAGCCACTAATGGATTGTTGAATTTCCTAGAACAACAGGGTTTAAGGGTATCCAAAAGTAAATTGCAATATGTAGAAAAAGAAGTAAAATACTTAGGACACCTTATTAGTGAGGGAATTAGACGCATTAACCCTGAAAGAATTCAAGGGATAGTAGAACTGCCCCTCCCGAACACCAAATGAGAATTACGAAAGTTCCTGGGGCTGACGGGTTATTGCAGATTATGGATAGAAGCCTATGCCCAGAAAACGAAAGGGTTATATTACAAACTGACAGATACACAACACGAAAAACTGTACTGGACAGAAGAGGAAAAGGAAGGGTTACTTGAATTGAAGCGTAGTTTAACACAAGCTCCAGTATTGCCCTTCCTTCCCTAGGAAAACCATTTCACCTTTTTGTGATAGTAATCGATGGAGCAGCTTTAGGAGTGTTAACCCAGAAAGGGGGAGGGGAGAAACAGCCCATAGCCTTCCTGTCCAAAATCCTGTTTCAAGGGGATGGCCTGAATGACGACAGGCAGAGGCAGCAACTGCCATATTGGGAGAAGAAAGCCAGAAACTCACTTTTGGAGGAGCACTAGTAGTTAGTACCCCCCCCCCATCAAGTCAGAACTGTGTTAAACCAAAAGGCAGGGAAATGGTTAACAGATTCACGAATTTTAAAATATGAGGCCATCCTGATGGAAAAAGATGACCTGATATTAGCAACAGACACCTGTCTAAACCCAGCAACCTTCTTATGGAAGGGAGAACCTCGAGATAAACGAGAATTAGAACATGACTCTTTAGATATTATAGAGTATCAAACCAAAGTTAGACAGGACCTGAGAGATCTACCTTTACATGACGGGGATAGATTGTTTATCATCGAGAGTAGTGGAAGGATATGCAGTAGTGGACGGTAACAAAAACCAAACAGTGGAAGCAGACTGGCTGCCTAACACATGGTCAGCCCAGACCTGTGAATTATACGCATTAAATCAAGCTTTAAAACACTTAGAGAATCGGGATGGGACAATTTACACTGAGTCTAAATATGCTTACGAAGTAGTCCATACCTTCGGAAAGATATAGCAAGAACGGGGACTAATCAATAGTTGGGGAAAGGAGTTAGTACATGAAGAGTTAATAGGACAAGTGTTAAAAAGTTTGAAATTACCCCGAGAAATAGCTATAGTCCATATACCTGGACATCAGAAGGGGAGCACTCTAGAAGCAAAGGGAAACAGAATAGCAGACGAAATAGCCAAAGAGGCAGCTATGAACCGCACAGTAACAAGGATACAGGTTCTTACACCCCTAATTGAATCTTCTCCCGTGAACCCCGTATACATGGAAGAGGAGGAAAAAGAGTCCCAAGAAATAGGAGCCACTAAGACAACTGAAGGGAAATGGATTCTCCCTGATGGGAGGGAATTGCTGAGTAAGTCAGTCATGAGAAATATTTTGGCCACCTTACACCAAGGCAGCCATTGGGGCTCACAAGCCATGTGTGACATAGTATTGAGGAAATATGGATGGAAGGGAATATATACGTTGGCAAAACAGATATGTGCAGGATGCATAACTTGTCAAAAGATCAATAAGAAAATAATAAGGGAAGAGCTCAAAGGAGGAAGGAACCCAGGAGTGAGACCCTTCCAAAATATACAGGTGGATTACACCGAACTACCGCCAGTGGGAAAACAGAAGTTTTGGCATAGTGTAGTGAAATATTTTCCCGCTTCCTTGAATAATTAGTACTACTAACATTACAATATTATACTTGTACCCTCCCATCTCTGAACCCTGCCTATCACCCTATCTTAATCTTTTAAGCACCAGGAAGAGGTGAGTCCACGCAACCCTTACAATTAATACAATATATATCATCAAACATTGGTCTTAGTAGACCACCTAACCGGGTGGGTGGAAGCTTTCCCAATGTCATTAGCCACCTCAAAAGGAGTGGTGAAAACCCTCCTTCCCACGATATGGAATAGTGGAAAGTATAGACTCAGACCAAGGTAGCCATTTTACTTCCAAGATCCTACAAGAAGTAATGGCAGGATTAGAGATCTCTTGGGAATTCCACACCCCTTGGCACCCACCTTCCTCTGGGCGGATGGAACGAATGAATCAGACCATAAAGAAGCAATTATCTAAACTAGTCCTAGAGACTCGATTACCATGGACTAAATGTTTACGTATTGTACTATTTACGTATTCGGACTGCCCCAAAGCGCGACATCGGCCTTTCTCCTTATGAAATGATGTTTGGGCTACCATTCCTGGGAAGGAAAGGAGAAGTGCTGAGTTTAATGACAAGTTTTTGAAAAATTATATTGTGGCACTTGGCTCTTCATTATCTATTCTTCGGAATAAAGGCCTGTTGGTATAAACACCACCACTCGAGTTTGCAGCACATCGGATACGACAGGGTGATTGGGTCCTGATCAAGACCTGGAAAGATACCAAACTGCACCCGAGCTGGGAGGGACCATTCCTAACCCTCCTGACTACTGAGACAGCTATCCGGGCTGCTGAGAAAGGGTGGAGTCATCACACTCGCGTCAAAGGTCCAGTGAACGCCCCATTGACGGAGTGCCACGCTCATCCTACAGACAACCCTCTGAAAGTTAAGCTGAGAAAGAGGGAATGAAGAAGGGCTCATGCCCGAAACGTCGATTCTCCTGCTCCTTGGATGCTGCGCTTTTCCAGCAACACATTTTCAGCAAAGAGGGAATGAACTAAGATTAAAGACTCTTTTAATGTTTGATGATATATATTGTATTAATTGTAAGGGTTGCGTGGACTCACCTCTTCCTGGTGCTTAAAAGATTAAGATAGGGTGATAGGCAGGGTTCAGAGATGGGAGGGTACAAGTATAATATTGTAATGTTAGTAGTACTAATTATTCAAGGAAGCGGGAAAATATTTCACTACACTATGCCAAAATTATGCTAAACAAGAGGGACTTGCCGACTGTTGGGTCTGTGCAGAGGTCCCATACCATGGCGAATCTGGGATCCCCACCTCGGAAATACAGCTCACTAAAAAAAGTGTACGATGTACAATAATTTGACTTGGGTTCAAGTAATACAAAGTGGGAATCTGAAAGGAGCTAATATAACTTTGCGGGATGGTTCCTGTGAGAGGTAATTTCGGTTTAAACTTTAAGATGTGCCTGGACCACAGACTGATCTATAATAAAAGACAAAACCTTTGTTTCTTTTCTAACAACCATTTTATATACTCAAAAGTAGAGTAGTTTAAATTGTGCAGAATGCTGACAATTTGTGAGCTATAGTAAAAGCAAGCAGGCTCTTGATTAATGAAGCCATTCACACAGCAGAGAAGGATGAGTCCTTCGCTGATAAGACTCCAGGATGGGAGTACGACTTGAGACATCTGTTTCAAGATTAAAGCTTTTGACTGATAAGACTACAGGGTGAGAAAAACAACAAACTTTGGAGACTCTGGAGCCTTTTGTTGCAGACTTTGTGATAAAAATAATGATGTTTTTAAGAATGTGAACCTCATGGCTTGTTGGAGCCAAGGAGAGGAGGGACTTGTCCTATAAATAATGGAGACTTTGTAAGCCTCAGCGCGCCTTTTCTTTAAGGGTGCCCGACTCTGCAGACTTGACTTGTTAATAAAACTTTGTTTTCCTGAATTTGTCTAGAGCGATTATTGAGAAGCGATTTTCGTTTCTAACAGTTCCCAAGGCCAGCCCCAAAAACCCAGGGTGCTATCGATAGCCTTAGAATTTCCCCACCGAAAGGAGCAGTGAATACCACCTGTTTCTGTAATCAGAATGATGCTGCACCCTTCCACTTGGGAAAATCATCTTGCATCTACACCAGCCAAGCCACTGCCACAACCACTCCCCGAATATTAAACGGAACATAGTGGGAATGCGGTCTGAAGGCCTATCCATTTATTCCCGGGGAAAAATATGTTCGTGTGATCGAATGTATAGAAATACATGCATGTTTTGAAGTTGATGAAACACTGCCTCAAGACCAGAAAGGCTGGAGTGGTTGCTATTACCTCGCTTATATAGTCCCTCACCTCCGAATAGAAAAACATGAGCCCAACCTGAGAAAGGAGGGGGGGGGATAAGACGTAAGGCCCGAGAGGTCTCTGAAGGGGACCGTCTGCTGTGGACACTATTCCCAAACTACGGCACTGCAAGGGCAGGGGTAGAAATATAGAAACTGGCGGCTGCCCTTGAAAATTTAATTAATGATACCGCCGGCGCGATGGGAGAAACTCAATCCCAAATATCGGCCATAACCACCGAAATGATTGCCACAAGACAAACAGCTTTACAGAATCGAATGGCTTTAGACTATCTTTTGGCCGAAAAGGGGGAACCTGTACTCTGATTGGTAAGGAATGCTGCACCTTCATCCCAGATACCTCCTCTATAGTAGAAGATAAGGCAGAAATAGTAAAGAAAAAGATAAGCAATATAAGAGAAATTGGGAAAGAACTTCGAAAAAATGAGATATGGAGATGGGATGACTGGGGACTGACTGGTTGGGGAAAATGGTTAGTTAATTTAGGCATTTATGTATTAATAATAGTAGGTTACTGATAGGATTTAATGTGTGAAAGTGGATAATGACTAAGCTGGTAATGTCTTTGGGAAGACAACAATCAATAATGGTCATGACAATAGCACAAACGCAAGAAAGAGAGAGTAGCAGATTACTCCTAGAGTTTGAAAAAGACAGACTTAGAAGGACAGAAATGGTAAGATTGTGAACGTCGGCACCATAGGATGAAAAGAGGGCAGAAAATAAAATTGTAAAAACAACAAATGGTAAAAGAAAAGAAATGGGGAAGTTGTTAGAAATGGGGTAAAGTGTTGTTTTTGCAGATATAGAAAAAGCATACAGAAAAGGGGTACAGCAAGAGAACTATTAACTCTGCAGGTGTTTAGGGAAGAGTATCTCTACTTTTCAGTGCATAATTATGGATAGTTAAGTACTAACTTTAAAGTAGATTTATTAAAAAATAATTCCTTTTACCATAGTGTTTAAAACAACAGTTTCAGCAAAAAGCTAAGATTACTGAAACATATAAGCGAAGCATGAAAAAGATACATTGTTAAGATGTATGTACAAGAATGGAATGTACCTATGGATAATGAAAGAAGTTACAAAGGGGAACATCGAGATAAGAGTTTAGCCGTATGACAGCACGTGCAAGGGGGAAAATTGCCAACTTGGAAAGAAGGGGGCAATGGGCGTGGAGCATAGATGGGCAGAGGCAAAATAGTAAGAAAGATTGGGTAATGTAGGGATCGGAAGAGGTGACATCACGTAGCTGAAAAGTATAACTGTGTAATAGTTTGAATAATCATAATTTC
Source organism: Chiloscyllium plagiosum (assembly GCF_004010195.1). Lineage (NCBI taxonomy): Eukaryota > Metazoa > Chordata > Chondrichthyes > Orectolobiformes > Hemiscylliidae > Chiloscyllium > Chiloscyllium plagiosum. The sequence continues at coordinate 3,385,956 of NC_057755.1, read as the reverse complement.
AATTGCTTTCTGCAATTGGGGTCCTTTCTTGCAAGATCGTAGAATAAATTGTCTTGTTTCCAGCTTTGGTGGTCTCATCTAAATTTTATTGAATTTTGTTTCTAACAAGTTGTAAGGGATTGTGGGGGTGGGAAGGAAATCTATGGTAGATACCAAAGGCTCAAAACAATGGTTAACCTACAGTTTAATAGAAGTAGTAGACTACTTAAAAATTAAATTACAAGTCAAATATAAGAGCTATGAAAAGAGTAGATATTGTGGAGTTATTTTCTTTCCTGTTTTTTTTCCATATTTCTGATTATGGGCTGATTTGGAAAAGGGGTTGTTTTAAAGACAATGGAAGGGTTAACATTTTTTTAAAAGCAGCCTCCCAACACTCTATGTAGGTTCTGTAATCTAGTGACACTTTCTTCATTGCTGGTTAAACAAGTCGTGAGCAGAGATTAGATCAAACAAGTTGGAGCCAGTTAGTGTGTGCAAATGGAGATTCAGCTGATTGATCTGTGGAGGTGACCAGCTGTCAAAGACAAAGGCCCCCTGTCTGCCAGCAACTATGCCGTTTGGCTCCCGGGTAACTGAACAGGTTGTGAGTATGAACCACCTGATGAAGGAGCGGCGATCCGAAAGTTGGTGCTTTCAATTAAACCTGTTGGACTATAACCTGGTGTTGTGTGGTTTTTAACTTAAGTGAGTTTGAACAATCAGGTACCAGACTTCTGATACCTGGAAAAGGGAGGCTGTGTCTCTGCAATAGAAAGTAGTTCTCTGAAGTTTGAAGAAAGTGACTGTAAGCAAATGAAAGTACTTGGAAAACAGAGATTAAGGAGCAGCAAGCCAAAAGAATAATTTCAGCAAATGCTGCCGGCAGGTAATGTTGAATTCCCATCACTCTTAACACCAATGTATTTTGTCTATGTATGTAAGGGTGATTTGAAAGATTAGAACTTGAACCAGTATTATTATATGTTGATAATCATTTACCTGTAGCAAGAATCTGTTTATTTGTAATAAATAGTCATTCTTGTTAAATATAGAAACAGAAAAGATGGGTAAATTGTGGAATTCTGCATACTTTAATAACATTTTTACCTTTTGTGATGACTTCAGGAATAGTGAGGTTTGATTTCCAGCTCACTGCCGCTGTGAGGCATGGCATTGCCTCATGCTCCCTCCAGGATATCTCTATTCTTCTGTTTCTGGCCTCATACAGCATTTTGACACCAAGACACACAAACAGCCTTTTGGGCAAGCTAACCAAAAAATACGGTGAAAGCAGTAACGCTTGGTGAACTCCATCAATAGGAAAATGTGTAAAGGTTTAAGGATCAGGTTGTACATTGATTAGGGCTTAGACAAATATTTAGCACAAGGAATGCAAAGATGTCAAAGAGTTGCAGAACTAGAGAAGCTTACAGACAGGAGATTTTGCAGATTAGAAGAGAACTGGATTTGTGGTGGGCTGGAGATTACTTGTAGATGCCTCCAATCAAACCTCTTGTGCTTCTAATAGCCTGAGAACGCATTTAAACCAAGGCCTAGCAGTCATAGAGATGTACAGCATGGAAACAGACCCTTCAGTCCAACCTGTCCCTGCCGACCGGATATCCCAACCCAATCTGGTTCCACCTGCCAGCACCCGGCCCATATCCCTCCAAACCCTTCCTATCCATATACCCATCCAAATGCCTCTTAAATGTTGTAATTGTACCAGCCTCCACCACATCCTCTGACAGCTCATTCCATACACGTACCACCCTCTGGGTGAAAATGTTGCCCCTTAGGTCTCTTTTATATCTTTCCCCTCTCACCCTAAACTTATGTCCCTCTAGTTCTGGACTCCCCGACCCCAGGGAAAAGACTTTGTCTATTTACCCTCCATGCCCCTCATGATTTTGTAAACCTCTTTAAGGTCATCCCTCAGCCCCCGACGCTCCAGGAAAAACAGCCCCAGCCTGTCTTCGGGCTGCTCTCATTAGAAAGAGATAACTGATAGTGATTTAATCTGAGGGTCACCAGACCTCAGGTGAGGCTGAGAAGGTGGAACCTTTATAGTAACCTCAGCCAGTGCAGGAATTGAACCCATACTGTTGGCAGCATGCTGCATTGCAAACCAATTGACCAGCCATCTGAACAAACTGACCTGTCCACATATTTAAAGCAGCCTGACTGCAAATACACTTTGTGATACAAGACTACAAAAACCATTTATTGAACACCTTACAGGGTATCAGACCTCGAATACTACCAGACTTCTATTGTAAACACTAGAGTGGGAATATCTTCTATTATAGATACTGGACCATATACATATAACTATAAGCTCCATAGACACCTGACTGAGAACACTTGTAGATGCAAGAGAATAATTTCAGTAAATGCTTTTGACAGGTAATGTTGAATTCTCTCCACTCATAACACCAATGTATTTTATATGTACGTAAGGAGATTTAAAGGGAGATTAGAATTCAAACATTAGTTTCTAACATCTTCATTAAATGTAGGAAAATTTTAATTTTTTTCTTTGACATACGCATGGGCAATTTTTACCAGTGTTGTCACATGACTACCAAATTGATGGATAGAATTTATGATTGCATTTATGAATGAAATGGGATGTCACACCTGTGGATTTCTTTGAGGATGTCCTGTTGATACCAACTGTGCATTCATTCTTCCTGGCTCTTTCATTGTTCTACAGTGCCCAGAAATGATCAATTTGGATAGATAATGCCCTGATAGTATTATTGCTTGGCTATTAATCCAGAGAGGAGAAAGTGAGGATTTCAAATGCTGGAGATCAGCGTCAAAGGTGTGGTGCTGGAAAAGCACAATAGGTCAGGCAGCATCCGAGGAGCAGGAGAATCGACGTTTCAGGCATAAGCCCTGCATCAAGAATCCTGATGAACAGCTTATGTCTGAAACATCAATTCTCCTGCTCCTCGGATGTTGCCTGACCTGCTGTGCTTTTCCAGCACCACACTCTTGACTATTAGTCCAGGGACCCAGGCAATATTCTGGGCACCCAAGTTTGAATCCCACCATGACAGATGGTAGAATTTGAATTCAATAATAATCTGAAAATGAGAGTCTAATGATGACCACTGTACATTGTCAAGATAAACCTACCTGGTTCACCCATGTCCTTTAGGTAAGGAAATCTGCCATTCTTGTCTTGTCTGACCTGCACGTGACTCCAGACCCACAGCAATGTGGTTAACTCCTAACTGCTTTCTGGGCAATTGGGGATGGGCCATAAATGTTTGCCTAGCTAGTGACATCCACATCCTATGTATTCATTTTTTTAAAGAATGAGATTCATGTGCTTTAAATTCCACAGCCAGATAAAAGATTTATTGAAATTGTAACATTACAACAATTTAAAAAAAGCAAGATGCACACAAAATTAAAAGCTAGTATGAAATGGAGTGATCCAATTGTCAATTGAGAGATATATTAAGGCATTCTGCCTTGTTGTTGCAATAACAGCTTGCACTCTAGTGCCAAAAATTAACTTGCAAACTAATCTGTTGGACCTCGTGACAGTGAAAGAGGGATTGAATGTATGTCATATGCCGCAGTTTTCACAAATTGGAATCTAACTGCTCAGTCTTTTCCTTCCTGTCAATTGCACCATTTAACAAGAATTATTACTGTGTAACACCTTGAACACTAAGTCTTTCTGATGAGCTGCTTCTCTGTACATGAAGCAGCCAGCACTAAGGAAAGTTTTTCTTTTCCTTATTAATATGCAATCTCTTCATATACATTTAATTCGTAGCAATTTGAAGATTTATATGTTGCTCCAACCTCACCATATCTAAAACACAATAATGCAAGAATTCCTCCAGTGCAGCGCGGGTGGGAAACACCATCTTCCCAAATATTTAGGAAAAGCTTTGTAACATATACTGAACAGGATAAGCTCATGAACCATTCAGACAGCAGAGTGCTCAGTCAGTTCGTTTCGAACCCACAATGATTCAGTAATGGATTGTGTAGCAGTGATACATGCAACAGAATTCAAGCATCCTGCCTTGCTGTCCCAGAATAAATCCTGTACCACTTCCCAAAGTACATTCACCAATGAACAAACTATGTTTCTAAAATGCAGTCTGCACTCCTCTGGAATGGCTTGGATGCTTTGCAATGACATCATGCTGTTTTTAAAAAAAGAACAAAATAGAATGAGACATGGGTTTCAGACTTAAAGGACTTTTCCATCACTCAAAAACTCCTCAAAAATGTTTCGGAAGCAATGCAGAGAATTAAATTTCACTTTAGATAGTTGTAAACTATAACATCTGATCAGTCAGTCCACAGACACAGTCCGAACCCAGAACTTTACAGGCAGTGAGATAGAATGACAGATAAAATAAAGACTGTGGACAATTTGTAATTTGTACGAATTGGGGATTTGCAAATTAATTCTTGATTAGTTGGAATGTAACAAAGTAAAAGTTTAAATAAAATGAAATCTTGTTGGTAACTTCTCCATCTGTGAATCTTGTGGTAAATGTAATCATTTTGATTTACAAATCCCTATCAGAATTGAAACATGAGATTCAAGAGGAGTTCAAACCCATGACAGGTTTAAATACAGTAAATAAAGAGAAACTATTTCCAGTGGTAACCAGAAGATACAGATTTAAGATGATTGCCAAAAGATCCAGAGGACGATATGAACAAGTGTATTTTTATGTGGCATGTTGTTGATGTTAGAACATAGTCATAGAGATGTACAGCATGGAAACAGACCCTTCGGTCCAACTTGTTCATGCCGCCCAGATGTCCCAATCTAATCTAGTCCCATGTGCCAGCACCCGGCCCATATCCCTCTAAATCTTTCCTATTTATATACCCATCCAGATGCCTTTTAAATGTTGTAATTGTACCAGCCTCCACCACATCCTCTGGCAGCTCATTCCATACACACACCACCCTCTTTTTGAATGGTCCCTTTTAAATCTTCCCCTCTTTTGCTCTGAATCTTTGCCCTCTAGTTCTGGACACCCCCATCCCAGGGAAATTAACCTGTCTATTTACCCCATCCATGCCCCTCGTGAATTTATAAACCACTATAAAGTCACCCTTCAGTCACTAGTGCACTTTAAAATGTGATAAAGAAGGTCAGAATTATATTGAAAACCAAGTTAATAGATCGGAAGAGGGATGATTTTGAGGAACTGAGAATAGGACAAGGAAACAAAGTGGGTTTCCAATTACCAAGCAACAACGAACAGGGGGTAAAATATTTGACAACTATTTGGAACAGGAAGAGGGAAAATAGGAGGAGCAAAGCACATGTGTGATATGTACCAGCGCAAAAGCCTGGCGATAGAGTATTGATCTCAGTCACATTACACCACAAGGAAATGTCACTCCAAATTCCACTTATACTTCCAGATAGGCAATGTTAGCAAGTTTTGAGAAGGTTTGTAGCTCAGGTAGAGGTTCTGGATGTAAGTTTGCTCGCTGGGCTGAAAGGTTCATTTTCAGATGTTTCGTCACCATACTAAGTAACATCATCAGTGAGCCTCCAGTGAAGCATTGGTGTTGTTACCTGCTTTATATTTATGTGTTTAAGTTTCCTTGGGTTAGTGATGTCATTTCTTGTTCTTTTTCTTAGGGGGTGGTAAATGGGGTCCAAGTCGATGTGTTTGTTGATAGAGTTCTGGTTGGAATACCATGGAATTCTCATGCGTGCCTCTGTTTGGTTTGACTTAGGATAAGTGTGTTGTCTCAGTCGAAATAAATTCCTTCCTCATCTGTATGTAAGAATACTGGTGTATTAGCACTAGTTACTACGAAGTTAGTTACTACGTCATACTACAAAGAGGAAAATTACCTATACAGCATATTAAAAAAAAATGGGTACAGTCTGCCGATTTCTCAGCAACAAACCCAAACAAGCAGACAAAATGCATCCAGAAACCCTAGCCACTCTCCCCTACATCAAAGATATCTCAGAAATGACTGCCAGACTACTCAGACCTGTTGGCATCATGGTAACCAACACACTAAAACAGCAGCTAATGAACTTAAAAGACCCTATACAGACAACAAGCAAGATTAATGTCATTTACAAAATACCTTGCATGAACTGTAACAAACTGTACATTGGACAAAGAGCCAGAAAACTAGCCACCAGGATACATGAACATCAACTAGCACAAAAGCACATGACCCACTATCACTCGTGTCCTTACATACAGTTGAGGAAGGACATCACTTCAACTGGGACTTCACATCCATCCCAAGACAAGCCAAACAGAGACACAAATGCAAATTCCTGGAAGCATGGTATTCCAACCGAAACTCTATCGACAAACACATCGACTTGGAACCCTCTGAATAAAAGAACAGGAAATGACATCACTAACCCAAGGAATCCTAAACACATAGGTGGGAAATCATGTCTCACAAACTTGATTGAATTTTTTGAAGAAGTAACAAAGAGGATTGATGAGGGCAGAGCGGTAAATGTGATCTATGTGGACTTCAGTAAGGTGTTTGACAAGGTTCCCCATGGGAGACTGGTGAGCAAGGTTATATCTCACGGAATACAGGGAGAACTAGCCATTTGGATACAGAACTGGCTCAAAGGTAGAAGACGGAAGGTGGTGGTGGAGGGTTGTTTTTCAGACTGGAGGCTGTGACCAGTGGAGTGCCACAAGGATCGGTGCTGGGTCCTCTACTTTTTGTCATTTACATAAATGATTTGGATGTGAGCATAACAGGTACAGTTAGTAAGTTTGCAGATGACACCAAAATTGGAGGTGTAGTGGACAGCAAAGAGGGTTACCTCAGATTACAACAGGATCTGGAGTCGGGAGGTCATGTTGCAGCTGTACAGGACATTGGTTAGGCCACTGTTGGAATATTGTGTGCAATTCTGGTCTCCTTCCTATCGGAAAGATGTTGTGAAACCTGAAAGGGTTCAGAAAAGATCTACAAGGATGTTGCCAGGGTTGGAGGATTTGAGCTATAGGGAGAGGCTGGGGCTGTCTTCCCTGGAGCGCGGAGGCTGAGGGGTGACTTTATAGAGGTTTATAAGTGGGTGAGATCTAAACCTGAGACCCTACACCATAGGGCCTCCCTCCCACCCACTTCCTCTAACCTTACTAAGAGTCTTCAGGTTTTCTCACTTTTTTTCTTTCTTTCCTTCTCTTCCTTGTTTAGTCCTGTGTTGGCTTTCAGATTGTCACGGTATGGCTGATAGGGCAGTTGCATGTTCCTCCTGCAGAATGTGGCAGGTGAGAGACACGACACATGTCTCTGCCGACCACATCTTTCAGCTCCTCGAAAACCAAGTTAGGGAACTGGAGCTGGATAAACTGCGGATTATCCAGGAGGCTGAGGGAGAAATTGAGAGGGATGTACAGGGAGGTACTCAATCCTCAGACACAGGATGAGGACAGCTGGATTCCAGTCGTGGGAGGAAAGGGAACCAACAGACAGAGCAGGGATCCCCTCAGCAATAAGTATACCGTTTTGGATACTGTTGGTGGGGACAGCCTAACAGGGGAAAGCCATAGTTGTTAGGTCTCTGGCACTGTGACTCAGAAGGGAAGGGGAGAGAATAGAAAAGCACGTGTGGTAGGGGACTCAATTGTTATATGGATTGACAGGAGATTTTGTGGTCAGGATCAGGACTTCCAGAGGTATGTTGCCTCCCTTGTGCCAGGATCCAGGATATCGCCGATTGAATTTACAGGATTCTGAAGGGGGAGGGTGAGCAGCCAGAAATCGTGGTACACATTGGCACCAATGATATAGCCAGGAAGGAGATTGAGGATCTGAAAGTGACGACAGGGAGCTAGGCTGGAAGCTGAAGAGCAGGACGAGTAGAGTAGTGATCTCGGATTTGCTACTGGTGTCACGGCTCAGTGAGGTGAGGAACAGTCAGCGAGTGCAGCATAACACGCGGCTGTGAGGCTGGTGCAGGTGGGAGAGCTTCAGATACTTAGAGCATTGGGATACCTTCTGGGGAAGGTGTGACCTGTACATGAAGGATGGGTTGCACCTGAACTGGAGGGGCACAAATGTCTGGGTGGGAGATTTGTCCATGTGGTTCGGGAGGGTTTAAACTAGTTTGGCAAAGGGGTGGGAGAAAGAGCTACATATCTCACGGGGAGTGGGGGGGGTAGTTGTAGAATGGGCAGTGACAGGATGTAGTGAATCTATTGGGAAGGTTTTTCATGCGATGAAACAAAGGGATCGATTAAAGTCTGTGCTTTAAGGCAAGGAGTGTCAGAAATAAGAGTGATGAATTTAGAGAATAGATCAGTACTTGGGACTTTGATGTTGTGGCCATAATGGAGACGTGGGTTTCACAGGGGCAGGAGTGGTTGCTAAAGATGTTCCAGAGTTTAGAACGTTTAAAAAGAACAGGGAGGGTGAAAAAAGAGGAGGGGGTGTTGCATTGCTAAACAGAGAGTGCATCACAGCTATAGAAATGAAGGTTGTTGAAGAAAGTTTCTCTACTGAGTCAGTATGAGTGGAAGCTAAGAACAGCAAGGGAGCAGCCACCTCATAGGGGTTTTCTACAGACCTCCTAATAGCAGAGGGAGATTGAAGAACTCATAGGTGGGCAGATTCTGGAAAAATGCAGATGTAGCAGGGTTGTTGTTATGGGTGACTTCAACTTTCCCAGTATTGACTGGAACCTCCTTAGTGCAGCTGGTTTGGATGGAGGTGTTTTTGTCAGATTTGTTCAGGAGGGTTTTCTCACTCAGTATATAGACAGGCCGACGAGGGGAGAGGCCATTTTGGATTTGGTGCTTGGGAATGAGCCAGGACAAGTGTCAGATCTCGCAGTGGGAGAACACTTTGGTGACAGTGACCACAACTGCCTCACATTTACCATAGCCTTGGAGAGGGAAAGAAGCAGTTACCGAGGGAAAATATTTAATTGGGGAAAAGGAAATTATGACGCTATCAGACAGGAGTTGGGAAGTACAGACTGGGAGCAATTGTTCCACAGAAAGGACACAACAGACATGTGGAGATTGTTTAAGGAGCAGGTATTGTGAGTGATGCATAAATTTGTTCCTCTGAGACAGGTAAGAAGGGGTAAGATTAAGGAACCTTGGATTACAAGAACAGAGGAGCTTCTCATCAAAAGGAAGAAGGCAGCTTCCGTAAGGTGGAGGAAGCAAAGATCTAGCACAACTTTAGAGGATTACACGCTTACTAGAAAGGAGCACAGAAATGGACTGAGGAGAGCCAGGAGAGGGCATGAAAAAGGCATGGCAGGAAGGATTAGGGAGAACGCAAAGGCATTTTACTCATACATGAGGAATAAAAGAATGACCAGGGAGAAGGTAGGACTTGTCAGGGATAGTGTAGGAAACTTCTGCGTGGAGTCTGAGTAAATAGGGGAAGCCCTAAATGAGTTTTTTGCTTTGGTTTTCACTAAGGAAAGGGACCTAGTTGTGAATGAGAACTTTGAGGAGTTGGGAAACAGGCTTGAACAGATCAAGATTGAAGAAGTTGATGTGCGGAAAATTTGGCAAACATTAAGATTGATAAGTCCCTGGGGCCAGACCAGATTTATCCCAAGAAGCAAGAAAGGAGGTTGCTAAACTGCTGGCAAAGGTCTTTTCTTCCTCACTCTCCACGAGAGTCGTATCAGAGGATTGGAGGGAGGCGAATGTTGTTCCTCTTTTCAAGAAGGGTAATAGGGAAATCCCTGGCAATTACAGACCAGTCAGTCTTACATCTGTGGTCAGCAAGGTTTTGGAAAGAATTCTGAGGGATAGAATTTATGACTATTTGGAAAAGCATAACGTGATTAAAGGCAGTCAGCATGGCTTTGTGAGGGGAAGGTCATGCCTCACAAATCTTATTGAGCTCTTTGAGGAGGTGACAAGACATGTCAACAAAAGTCGAGCAGTGAATGTGGTGTTTCTGGACTTCAGCAAGGCATTTGATAAGGTTCCCCATGGTAGGCTTATTCATAAAGTCAGGAGATATGAGATACAGGGAGATTTGGCTGTCTGGATTCAGAATTGCTTGGCTGTCAGAAGGCAGAGAGTGGTTGTAGATGGAAAGTATTCTGCCTGGAGGTCAGTGGTGACTGGTATCCCACAGAGCTCTGTTTTTCGGCCTTTGCTCTTTGTAGTTTTTATAAATGACTTGGATGAGGAGGTTGAGGGGTGGGTTAGTAAATTTGCAGATGACACAAAGGTTGGAGGTGTCATCGATAGTATAGAAGGCTACTGCATGCTACAGCGCGACATAGACAGGATGCAGAGATGGGCTGAGAAATGGCAGCTGGAGTTCAACCTGGATAAATCCGAAGTGATGCATTTGGGAAGGTCGAACTCGAATGCTGAATATAGGATTAAAGACAGGATTCTTGGCAGTGTGGAGGAACAGAGAGATCTGGGTGTTCAAGTGCATAGATCCCTCAAATTTGCTACCCAAGTGGATAGGGTTGTTAAGAAAGCACATGGTGTTTTGGCTTTCATTAACGGGGGAATCAGGTTTAAGAACCTCAAGATTTTGCTGCAGCTCTACAAATCCCTGGTGAGACCACACTTGGAATATTGTGTCCAAATCTGGTCGCCCTATTATTTGAAGACTTTGGAGAGGGTGCAAAGAAGGTTTACCAGGATGCTGCCTGGACTAGAGGGCTTCTTACGAAGAGAGGTTGACTAAGCTCAGACATTTCTCTGGAGACAAAGAGGCAGAGAGGTGACCTGATCGAGGTATACAGGTAATGAGAGGAATGGATAGAGTCAATTTCCAGAGACTTCTCCCCAGGGCAGGACTGACTGGCATGAGGGATCATAGTTTTAAGATATTAGGAGGAAGGTATAGAGGAGACGTCAGAGGTAGGTTCTTTATGCAGAGAGTTATGAATGCATGGAATGCGTTGACAGTGGTGGTGGTGTTGGAAATGGACATTATCTAGTACTTGTGAAATGTGAATAATACTTGCCTGGATATCGTCCAGGTCATATTGCATATGCTTCAATATCTGAGGAGTCGTGATTGGTGCAGATCATCGGTGAACAGCCCCATACTGACCTTATAAAGGAGGGAAGATCATTGGAGCAGCTGAAGACTATCCTGAGGAACTAATGCACTTTTGGCATAGTGGTACCACTCATACCTCTGCGCTAGGAGGCCTGAATTCAAATCGTAACTGCTCCCCAGATGTATGTAATAACATCTCTGAACAGGTTGATTATAAATGATCTACCTTGAGGTGCTAGTACAGAGATGTCCTGGAGCTGAGATGACTGACTTTTCTAAAAGCCTCAACCTTTGTGCTGTGTATGACTGTAACCAGTGGAGAGGTTTCACCCTGATTTTCATTGACTCTAGATTACATATCCTTGATGCCACACTTGATCAAGTGTGGGCTCGATGTCAAAGGAATTCACTTTCACCTCAGAAATTCACCACTTTTGCTCATGATTGAGGTCAGGGGCTGAGTGACCCTGGCAGAATCTCAGTCCGTGAGCAGATTCTACTTGATAGCACCTTCTAAACAGGCCTGATAATGGGGAGTTGACTGTAGCAGTAATTTGCAGGGTTGGATTTGTCCTGCTTTTTATAAACAGGACATAGCTGGCGATTTTCGACATTGGCTTGTTGATGTCAGTGTCATAGCTGAAACAGCTTGGCTCGGAGTGTGGCATGTCTTGAATCACAAGTCTTGCTGAATATTGCTGAAATATTGTCAGAACTCATAACATTTGTATTATCCAAACTGGCAACTGTGATGCTGAGGATCTCAGGAGGAGGCCAAGAATTTTAAAAATGTATCCATAAGATGTGAGCTTCATTTGGGTGGGCATTTATTGTCCATCCTTAACTTCCTTGGATAAGTGCTGGCAAAATTCTGCAGTCCTTTGGGTTTAGGGACAGCCACAGTGCTGTCAGGAAGGGATTTTCTGGATTTTGACCCAGTGGTAGTGAAGGAATGGTGATCCACTTCCGAATCAGAATGGTGTGTGGCTTGGAGATCATCTTGCAGGTGGTGGTATTCCCACAAAGCTGTTGCCATTGCCCTTCTAGGTGATAGAAGTCAGGATTTGGAAGGTGCTGTTAGAGTAGACCTTCCTCCCCGACCTATCACCTTTACCCTCACCTTCATCCACCTATTGCACTCTTAGCTACCTTCTCCCCAGCCCTACTCCCCTCTCACTTATCTCTCAACCCCGGAGGCTCCCTGCCTCATTCCTGATGCGTGAAACATCGATTTTCCTGCTCCTCGGATGCTGCCTGATCTGCTGTGCCTTTCCAGCACCACTCTAATCTTGCATTTTTGCAGCGCACCTTGTAGATGGTACACTCTCTCTACCACTGACACTCAGTGACAGCAGTGTAAATTAGGGTTAGGTTGTAGATGTGCAGCCAATCAAATGGGTTGATTTGTCTTGAATGGTGTCAGGCTTTTTGAATGCTGTTAGAGCTGCACTCATCCAGGTGAGTGGAGAATATTCCATCATGCTCCTGATTTGTGCCTTGTAAATGGTGGATAGGCTTTGGGGATTCAGGAGGTGAGTTACGTGCAGCAAAATCTCTAGCCTTTGATCTGCTCTTACAGCCACAGTATTAATATGGCAGGCTTAGTTTAGTTTCTGGTTAATGGTAACCCCTGAGGATGTTGATAGTGGGAGATTCTGCAATGATAATGCCATTGAATATCAAGGATGGTGAGATTTTCTCCCCCACAGGGAGAAAATGTTGTAGATGAATTTAAGGTGAAACTGGATAGAAACGTGATGGAGAACGGAAAGAAGGACATATTGATAGGGTGAGATGAAGGAATAGTGAAATGAAGCGAATGTGGAGCAGTGACACATGCACAGTGCATTGAGATGGAATTGCTTGTTTCTGTGCTGTTAATATTAATACATTTTAAACAAGTACTTCTCCTCAATTTTTTCATTGATGCATTGTTAGCAATGTTTGATTAATTATTGTCCTTATTCCTCCCCCCCCCATGCTCTGTACAAAGCATACTTACCAAGACGGTGTAAGCACTCTGGAAGTGATACAAACTCTTGTAGTTATAAAAGGCAACGATAACCGCGATGGCCATCTCCAACACAGTGAACAGTAGGAGAGCTATTGTTAAAGAAAACGTTGATGTCTGTAGAAAAGAGGAAGAATTTGAGAAAACAAAATACTGAACTCATGGTATTTCTGTTGATGAAGTTAGAGATTATGAACATTTTGCTAAAGTGGGAATGAATAGTACAAAAATAGACTGTTTTTGAAGTTAAAATAGTTTTAACATCAACTCCTTCAGCATCATTAAATCTCTGCACTCCTCCAAATGCTGGTATTTTGTGGCAATCTGATCACCATTGCTCCTTCATAAGGAACCATTCATTCCTCTCCACTTCTCTGTTTTCCTCCTAATTTTGGATGATCCTTACAACCTGTTGCTTTGGAGAAACTTTGTTAGGAACTTTCTTTATGTGGTTCAAGGTCAAATTTTATCTGAACTATGCTTCAGTGCAATGCCTTAGGAGATTTCATGATGTTAAAGGTACTGTATAAAAGCAACTTGTTATTACAGGAGTGTATTGGAACATCAGTCTGACTAGAGCCTGCAGATGCAAGAAGAGGGCCCATGGGGGTAAATGATGAATGACATTTGTGTGCCTAGGCAGCTGGAGGATTCTGTATTTTACAGCCCCTGTTAGCTTACAAGTTCCAAACCACCTTGCCCCCCCCCGAAACACCTGATCCCAAATGCAATAAAGAC
>NC_057755.1:3347378-3372201 GCF_004010195.1 Chiloscyllium plagiosum | reverse complement strand
TCACCTACCACCCCATCAGTCTCTGCATCCAGTCCATCACCTTTAAACACTTCCACCAACTCCAACTAGACCCCACCACCAAGGACATCTTCCCCTCCCAACCACTCTGCCTTCTGCAAGGACCGTTCCCTTTGCCAGTCCTTGGTTTGCACCATTCTCCCCATCGAACTCCACCGAAACCCTAGGTACCCCTGCAACCAGAAAAGATGCAAAACCTGCTGGCACACCACCCCCCCTCACCTCCATTCAGGGCCCCAAAAAGTCCTTCCAGGTGAGACAGAGGTTTAGCTGCTTCACCGCCAACCTAGTTTACTGTATCCAGTGCTCTGATGTGGTCTTCTCTACATCAGGGAGACCAAACGCAAACTAAGGGAACGTTTCACCGAGCATCTCAGCTGAGCCCATAGGGTCCAAACAGACCTTCCAGTCACCGCCCATTTTAATTCCCCTTCCCACTCCCTTTCCGACATGACCGTCCTTGGCCTCCTCCATTGCCACGATGAATCAAACTGCAAATTGGACAAACAACACCACGTCTTCCGCTTGGGCAGCCTACACCCAGGAGGATTCAACATTGACTTCTCCAAATTCAAATAACCTCCCTCCCTTCCCATCCCCTGACTCCCTTCCTAGCCCCTCTCCTTCCCTTCCATTCCTCTCAGCCACCTACGGACTCATCCCTCCCATTGACCAACCAAGTCGTACCCTCTACCAGTCTTCACCTATCCCCACCTCATCACCCTGCCACCTCCACCCCCTTTATTTGCAGCTCTCTTTCCACCCACTCCCAGTCCTGAAGAAGGGTTACACCCATAATGTCAACTTCCCCATCTCCCAGTGCTGTCTGGCTTGCTGTTTTCTTCCAGCCTCCTGCAAGTCTACCTTGATTCCTGCATCTGCAGCTTTTTTGTCTCTATACAAAGAACAGAGTTGCTAGAATGGGTCTGAGGCAGATGATAAGGCAACCAACCAGAAAGAAAAACATGCTTAACCTCATTCTTATGGAAAACAAAAACAGATTTTGCTGGAAAACCTCAGCAGGTCTGGCAGCATCTTTGAAGAGAAATCAGAGTTAACATTTTGGGTCCAGTATCCCTTCCTCAGAACAGGTCACTAGACATGAAATGTTACCTCTTATTTCTCTTCACAGATGCTGCCAGACCTGCTGAGCTTTTCCAGCAGCTTCTGTTTTTGTTTCTCATTTACAGCATTTGCAGTTCTTTTGGCTCTCGTCCTCAACAATTTACCTGTCACACATGCATCTGTCCATTATAGTATCAGAAAGAGTGGCCACTATTGTGGAGACAAAGTCCCTCTTTCACATTGAGGATACCCTCCATTTGTTGTTCATCACTATTGCCTTGCTAAAGGCAATAGTTGCTAAAGACTTCGAACTGCCGAATTCACAGCTGAATTATACTGAAACACAATCTGCAGTCTTGTGACCCGTTCTACCATTATCATCAAGCCACATATTCAATCCCAGTTCAATGAAGAATGCAGGAGGGCATGTCAGGTTATACCTAAAAATGAAGTGTCAATCTGGTGAAACTGTGAAACAGGATTGTGTGTGTGTGCCAAACAGCATAAGCAGCAAGTGATAGATAGAGCTAAACAATTGCACCACCAAATCAGATCGAAACTCTGTAGTTCTGCCGCATCTAGTCGTAAATTGCGGTAAATAGCTAAACAATGAGGCACCATAAATATCTCCCATTTTTAAGGATGGGGGAGCCCAGCACATTAATGTAAAAGATGAGAATGAATGATCCTCAACCAGAAATGCAAAATGGATGATCCATCTAGGCCTGTTCCAAATGCCTGTAGTGTCACAGAGCCAGTTTTCAGCAAGTTCAATTCACTGCACATGGTATCAAACAACAGCCGAAGGCACTGAATACTGCAAAGGATATGGACTCTGATTCCAGCAATAGTGCTAAAGATTTGTGCTACACAACTTGACAAATGGCTAGCCAAGTTGCAGAGATGCAACTCTAGCATTCACCTGACAACGTAGAACATTACCCATACATGTCCTGCGCGCGCACACATTAGAGATGAGGTGAGAATGATGTCCTTTCCATCGATTTCTACCTTGCTCTCAGGGTCAAACTTGAGTGTCTGCTCATCCTGAGAGCAATGGCATCAGGAGTTCCCAATTCTTTGTAGGGCCACACACTCAGTGGGGAGGAACCAGACCAAGTGCAATCCAAAACAAGTTCTGAACAGTGATCCAGGTGGAAGGTACTTATGTGATATCAACAGTTGCAACAGTGAATGAAAACTGAAACCCCAAGTCATTGAGGTTCCTTTGCCACTGGAATTGGATCGCACTGGAATAGCATGCTGGAATCAAGCCCTCCAATTCCTGGAGTGTGCACACAAGTTAAAGATTTAAGTCTGTAAAATTCTCCAATGTATATGTCCTTTCACGTCCAGGTTAACAGAAAACCTGGTTATTTTTTATAAATAAATAGATTCTAGCAAAAGGAAAACAGTGATGAGCTACTGTACTATAATAATATATTAGTAGCTACAACTCTAACTTCCTTATAGCATTGTCCCTAAACACAGAGACAGATGAAGAAAATGTTGGTATTAAAGCTGGAGGGAAAATCTGGGAAGGCAGTTCAACGCCATTCATTCAGGACTTGCTGTTCTTCAATCTCTCTTTCTCTTCTGGTGTTTTTCACTTCCTTGCGGGATGCACACAGTGATTGATCCACAAATTTCAGAATTTTTTCATCATTAGTTAAAAGCCATAGCTTATTGCAACTGGTAGGGGATAACAAACTGGCTTTCTTTGGACTTTAGGTATTTTTAAACTGTGGAGAGCCTACAGATTTTGGCCATATCATTCATATCCTCAAGCTGTTTAGCTATGAGATAGTTATTGTTAGGCAGTTGGGGGGAGGGTTTGTCATCAACAACTGGTCATCATTCCATAAACAAGCAACTACTTGTTGCTGGCCAAATCTCATATTGTACACATCCCCAGTATCTGGCCATCTGCAACCAACTTTCCTCCACAGCTTGAACAAAGCAACAATGTAAACACCAATTACAATGAGTATCCGTAGCTTGCTTTTAAAGCGCACAATAATTCTTTCCAAAATCTTTGTGTTTTTTAAACTCAGTCCTTTTTCCACTTTAGTGCATAATGAAGAGTACAAAACAAATGGGTTTTTTTTACAATAATTGACCTTTTAAAATTAAGGGAGCATTTGCCAGGGAATGACATCAAGGATCCCTGGCAAAACTGGCATCAATGGGAATCAGGGAAAAACTCTGCACTGATTAGAATTATAACTATCACAAAGGAAAATGGTTGTGATTATGGAAGTCAATCACAATCCCAGGACACCACTGTAGGAGTTCCCCGGGGTAGTGGCTTGGGACATGCTTCAACAATGATCTTCCCTCCATTATAAAGTCAGAAGTGGGATGTTGATGTACAATGTTCAGCACCATTTGTGACTTATCAGATATCGAAAGAGTCTGCTTCCATATGCAGCAACACCTGGGCTATATCCAAGTTTTGATAGATAGTGACAAGTAACATTTATGCCTCAGAAGTGCCAGGCAATGACCATCTCAAACAAAAGACAGCCTGACCCTCTCCTTTTACATTAATGGCATTACCAATGCTGCATTCACTGTCAACCTCTTGGGGTCTACCACTGACCAGAACTGAATCAGCCATGGAGTATTGTGACTACACATTCAGCTCAAAGGCTAACGAGTAACTCATCTACTATTTCTCTAAAGCTTTTTCACACCATAAGGCAGGAATTAGGATTGTGATGGAATACTCTCTACTTGCTTGGATGAGTGCAACTCCAACAATACAGAACAAACACTATTCAGGACAAAACTGCTTGCTTTAGTAGCACGCATCCACCACTCAATATCCATTCCCTTCACCACCGACAACAATGTAAAGCATCTAAATGATGCACCACAGCAATTCGCCAAGGCTCATTCCTCATCTAACCTACAACCTCTACAGGAAAAATAGCAGCTGATACATATGAACACCATCACCTTCAAGTTCACCTCCAAGACACACAACATCTTGACTTAGAATTAGAATTGTTTTTCCTTCACTGTCTCCTGGTCAAAATTTTGAAAGTAATATCTTCCTGATAGCAGTCAGGGTGTACTCATAGCCCAAAAACTTCAGCAATTCAAGAAAGCAGCTGGTTACCAACTTCTGTATGGGCAGTATAGCCAGCAACACCAATATCCCATGAACAAAGATTAAAATCAGCAGCTCAATATACACAGCCTCATCTAGACAGTATGTTAATATCTGCAGCCCCACCACCTCATTGTGTCAATGTGTGAAGCCCCACTCTTTTAGTGTATGGATATGTGCAGCCTGATTCCTAGGAAATGGAAAGAGTTGTAGGGGTTGGAGGAGGCTACAAAAAATGATTTCATATTTCATATTTTTTATTTTTACAGCATGTGGGTACTTTTTTTATAGCAAATATTGCCATTAAATAAGGTTAACTTATCACATAAAAGAGAAAGGTTGATAACCAAGTTCCTTAAAAGGGTGAAGTGTTTCCAGTGAGTAAGACAGAATTATTTCTGTTTGTACTGTAAGAATCATGGAATATATTACTTACAGAAAAAAACACGAGGTCGGGTGCTGGAGTAAAAAGTAGCGAGATGGAATATATTATGATGCCAATGGCTGTTGCGACAGCACTGACGCCGTTCATGAGTAGCCCTGCCTTCATCTAAGTACAATACAACACAGAACATACAATGCTTCAAATAGGATCTGGAATATCAATCTCGCAATAACTGAATACCTATTATAGCTTTTCACAGAAATGGAAGAAGAAAATTTTACTCATCCTCAAACTCTGCGATGCTCAATTGGTTTGAGGGAAAGAGGATTTGATTGGAAAGCGATGGGGCTGAGGAGGAGCTGTTATTCATACAGGGTTACAGGTATTCTCACCCATACTTTTGGCTCCTGTTTCTCATTCTATGATTTTTTTTTAACACATGTAGTTGAACAGTTCTTTTAAAAAAGACCAAATAACAACCAGAAGGAATAGAAACAGGAATATCCCATTTAGCCCCTTGAGCCTGCTGTGGGCTCAGAGATCATGGCTGATCCAACATTCCTCACATCACCTTCCTATCCTTTCCCTGAAATCTTTCATTTCCTCACTAATCAATTATCTATCTAACCTTAAATAAACACAAAGACTCCCACCCCCACAGCTCTCTGTGGCAAAGAATTCCAAAGGCTTTCAACCCTCTGAAAGAACAAATTCCTTTCAATCTCCATCACAAGTCAGCACCCCTATATTTATGAGACTGTGCTGTCTGGTTCTAGACTCCTCCGTGAAGGGAAACATCTTCCAGCATTTATCCTGTCAAGCCTCTTAAAAATCCTGTATGTCTCAATGAGGTCACCTCTCATTCTTCTAAATTCCAGTGAGTAGAGTCCCAACCTGTTTAGCCTTTGCTAATCAAACAATCTCTCCATACCAGGGATCATCTTTGTGAACCTTCTCTGAATTGCCTCAAATGATGTCGAGAATGTGTTGCTGGAAAAACACAGCAGCCCAGACAGCATCCGAGGAGCAGGAGAATTGATGTCCTGGGCCCGAGCCCTTCAGCCCGGGACATTGATTCTCCTGCTCCTCGGCTGCTGCCTGACCTGCTGTGCTTTTCCAGCAACACACTCTCAACACTGATCTCCAGCATCTGCAGACCTCACTTTCTCCTGTAATGAAATGGTACCTTTCCTTAAGGGGATCAAAATTACTTTCAGTACTTAAAGGCGGTCTCAGAAGCACCTTATACGTTGCAATAAGATTTCCATACTCTTGATAGTGGGGAAACCCTCTGTTTCACGTGCAAGTATCCGCAAGTCCCTTTATGTTGCAGCTTTCTGTAGATTTTCACCATTTACATAATCTGTTCTTTTGTTCACCTTCCAAACATTACATTTTCCCACATTATACTCCACTTGCAAGCCTTTTGCCCACTTAACCTATCAATATCTCTTTGTAAAACTGATTGTATCCCTCTTGTAAGTTGCCTTTTCACCTATTTTTGGATCATCTGCAAATTTGGCCACAATATATTCGCTTTCTTCCTCAAAGTCATTAATATATATTATAAACAGTTGTGGTCCCATATATGATTCCTATGAAATCCCACGAGCTACAGGTTGCCAATCTGGGAAAAAACACATATTGCCCACTAAAATAAAACACAGAATTTTGGAAAGGCAAATCAGGGCAGGACTTATACACTGATTGGTAAATTCCTGGGGAGAGTGCAGGTTCACAGCTCCTTGAACTTGGAGTTGCAGGTGGATAGGATAATGAAGAAGGTGTTTGTTATGCTTACCTTCATTGGTCAGTGCATTGGGTATAGGAGTTGGGAGGTCAAGTTGCGGCTGTACCCAACAGTGGTTAGGCCACTTTTGGAATATTATGTGCAAATCTGGTCTCCTTCCTACAGGAAGGATGTGGTGAAACTTGAAAGGGTTCAGAAAATATTTTGCCGAGGTTGGAGGGTTTGAGTTACAGGGAGAGGCTGAATAGGCTGGGGCTATTTTCTCTGGAACGTCTGGAGAGTAGTATGTGTATGGAATGAGCTGCCAGCGGACGTGGTGGAGGCTGGTACAACATTTAAAAGGCATCTGGATGGATTTATGAATAGGAAGGGTTTGAAGGGATATGGGCCAAGTGCTGACAAATGGGAGTAGATTTGGTTAGGATATCTGGTCAGCATGGACGAGTTGGACGGAAGGGTCTGTTTCCATACTATATATTTCTTTGTTTATGACTCTATGCTAGAGAACTGAAACAAAAACAGAAATCGCTGACTCACCAGTTCTGATGAAGAGTCACTGGATTCAAAAAATTAATTCTACTTTCTTCCCACAAATGCTGCCAGTCCTGCTAAATTTTGCCAGAAATTTTTATTTTTGTGCCTTATCCCCACTGTTTCCTGCTCATTAGCCAATTCTTTGCCAATGCACGAACTCCAAAACCATGATCTACTGACTGAACCTTTTGTGTGGCACCTTGTCAAATGCCTCTTAGAAATCCAAATACAGCACATCTACTGATTCCTCTCGATCTGTTCATGTTGAGACTTCCTTGATGATGGCCACCTGATGAAGGAGCGTCGCTCCGAAAGCTAGTGCCTCCAATTAAACCTGTTTGACTATAACCTGGTGTTGTGTGATTTTTAACTCTAATAAATTGGTTAGACACAATTTCCTTTTCATGAAGCCAGACTGATTCTGCTTGATTCGATCGTAATTTTCTAAATGTGCTGCTATTACTTATTTAATAATTGATTCCAACATTTTTCCAACAATAGATTTTAGGCTAATCTGCGGAGAGTTACCTATCCTTGCCTCCCTCACGTTTTGAATAAGGGTGTCACATTGGCAATTTTTCAATCCTCTGGTACTTCTCCAGACTCCAAAGATTTTTGAAAAATTACAACCTAAGCGTCCACTGCTTCGGTTGCTACTTCTTTGAGGATTCTTGGATAGTAGCCATCCTTTAGTCTCATTAGTTTGTCTGATACTACTCTAGTGATGGTGATGGGACTTATGTTCAAAGTATCTTCTGCTATAAGAACTGATACAAAATATCTGTTTACTACCTTCACCATTTCCTTGTTCCCCATAATTATCTCCCCAGTTGTGTCTTAGTATTTAAAGTTCTTAGTGTCAGTTTTTTTTTTATTCCTTGCCATCATAGTTTATTTACTCTCTCTTTTTAATTCTCCTTTGTTGAATTCTGAATTTATCCCAGTCTTCAAGGCTATCACTGACATTTGCCTCCATATATGCTTCTTCTTTCTGTTTAATTTCATTGATTAGCCATGGTTGGTTTATTCCTCCCTTAGAATCTTTCCTCATATTGGGATATATTTTTGCTAAGAGTCATAAATTACCTCCTCAATTATGATCTTACACAGAATGGACTTATTGTGTCTTTGCTACCTCTTCCACGGAGTTATTCACTTTCCTGTTCTTTTCCCTCAGTCAACTAAATGTTTGGCTTTTATGTATGTGATCAATAGTCCTTTTGGCATTTCCTGCTTTCATCACCCTTTTCAAGCAGCATTTTCCAAATTATAATGACTTGGTGCATAAATTTGTTTCTGGGCTGTTTTCCCTGGAGTGTTGGAGGCTGAGGGGTGACCCCTTACAGGTTTATAAAACCATGAGGGACATGGATAGAGTAAATAGCCAAAGTTTTTTCCCTGGAGTGGGGGAGTCCATAACTAAAGGGCATAGGCTGAGAGTGAGAGGGGAAAGATATAAAAGGGGCAATTTTTTCACCCAGAGGGTTGTTGCGGTGTGGAATGAGCTGCCAGAGGAAGTGGTGGAGGCTGGTACAATTGCAACATTTAAGAGGCATTTGGATGGGTATATGAATAGGAAGGGTTTAAGAGGGTTATGGGCCAAGTGCTGGCAAATGGGAGTAGATTAGGTTAAGATATCTGGTCAGCATGGATGAGTTGGAGCGAAGGGTCTGTTTCTGTGCTGTGCATCTCTATGACTCTATGCTTATTTCGTAATTTGATTTTAATTTGTTGTAAATTAGGCATACCGGCGCCTCATAGAATCAGCATCTTGACATGCTTATTTATAACTTCAACTTTCAACAGAAACTCCGGGCTACTTACAATAAATCTGGTCGGTCTCCTCTTCAGCTCAACGGTGAAGGACCCTGAAATAATATACTGGAAAAGAAATCAGTCAGATGACAAATGTTACAACGGGGTTCAAGTTACTTCAAAGCCACCCAGAAACCTGTTGGAGCTAACATGCAATAATGATTGCAAATTCTTCCTGTGCTCCTCCTATATTTTGCATTAAAGCATCAATGGATGCATTACAAATCACACACAGTGAAATCTCAACCCCACAATTTAGCAAAACCCAAATAAGAAGGTAGAAGCCTCACTCGTCTCCTCGGGTTTTCCTGGGCAATTTATCTGAATCAGTGCAAACCCTTGAGGAATTTCAGGGTTAAGTTATGCTCAGCACAACAGGAGCTCCAAACACACACTTTTCCATGAGATGTACAGGAGTTGGCATGGCTGGAGTTCAGACTGGGTGGTCAGCCTATCTTGACTCATCATCCATCTCTCCAGTGGCTACCCAGCAATACCCAAATTTCTGGCATGCAATCTCACCTCACAAGGGTGTGCAGTAGATAGGAACAGGAGTTGGCCATTCAAGCCTTCACACTTGGTTTACCATTCAACAAAATTCTGGCTGATTCTCTCTTAATTCTACCCAACTACTTTCAACCCGAAATGTCATGCTGCCCATGTCTTGAAAACACATTAAGTGCTACTGGGTTAGCATTATTCATTAAGCTGCCATCCGTTGCTTTTGTGGGCAAGAATAACAAAGTTTTGACACCTGTTATGAAAAGGAGCATCTTTCTAATTTTTAATTTGTAAACTGTCCCCAATTTTATCAGGAGTCCTCTCTCCCTCTTACAAAATTTTGATTAGCCCTCACTGTGAGGGCAGCAATTTGTTGTGGTGCATAACAAGCCTTTGTTACCTTCATCACATAAGACTGCCACAATATAACCAAGTGAAACTGACCCAAATTCCAGTCCAAAAAGCCACGCCAGCCCTTCCCGCAACGGAATAGACCATAGAAACAGATAGAGGGATGCCAAAGATAAGCTGGATAATGCCAACCAATATCTGTGTGACCTAAAGTGAAGAGAAAACAGATAAATAATTTTATTTCACCACCCCCCTCCCCCCCCCTACCCCACAACTGCCGAGATAAAAATAAAAAGAGTAACAAAGGCCATAAGCTATTTGGAAAGAACTTTAATAGATGGTTGTAAGTTGGAATTGATACAAGCTTGCTCTGCTGGTGCTTGTAGAGTCATAGAGATGTACAGCACGGAAACAGACCTTCGGTCCAACTCGTCCATGCTGACCGGGTATCCTAAACTAATCTACTTCCATTTGCCAGCACTTGGCCCATGTCCCTCCAAACCCTTCCTATTCATATACCCATCCAGATGTCTTTTAAATGTTGTTATTATACCAGCCTCCACAACTTCCTCTGGCAGCTCATTCCATATACGCATCACCCTCTGTGTGAAAAAGTTGCCCCTTAGGTCCCTTTTATATCCTTCCCCTCTCACCCTAAACCTATGCCGTCTAGTTCGGGACTCTCCCTTGTCTATTCATCCAATCCAGGCCTTTCATAATTTTATAAACCTTTATAAGGTCACCCCTCAGCCTCCAACATTCCAGGGAAAACAGCCCTAGCCTGTTTGGCCTCTCCCTGTAGCTCAAATCCTCCAATCCTGCCAACATCCTTGTAAATCTTTTCTGAACCCTTTCAAGTTTCACAACATCCTTCCAATAGGAGGGAGTCCAGAATTGCACACAATATTCCAACAGTGGCCTAACCAATGATGTACAGCCACAGCATGACCTCCCTGAGATCTGACCAATAAAGAAAAGCATACCAAATGCCTTCTTCACTATCCTATCTACCTGCAATTCTACTTTCAAGGAACTGTGAACCTGCACTCCGAGGTTTCTTTATACTTATACTCCCCATGACCTTAGCATTAAGTGTATAAGTCCTGCTCTGATTTGCTTTTTTCAAAAATGCAGCACTTCGCATTTATCTAAATTTAACTGCTCTGGGGCAGAAATTAGTGCTTGCTAACAGTACCATATGAGCTCTTGATGAATTGCTTCTCCTTTATATGCTAGCCTTGATTTTTATTTCCATGTAAAATGGATGAAAAAGAATAATGTTACATGTGTTTCCAAAAAAGCTGGTCAAAGCAAAGAGAGATTAGATAGGCTGCGGATGTTTTCTTTTCTCATTATATGTGCAAAATTATGATGGGCGTAGAGAGGGAGGGCAGGAGTAAACTCCTCCCTTTAGTAGAGAAATCAGTAACTAGCTCTCACAGATTTAATGGAAGGAACAAGAAAGTTAGAGGAGATTTAAGGAAATGTTTTTCCACCGAGATGGTGGTGGGTATCTAGAACTCACTGCCTGAAAGAGTGGGTAGAGGTCTTTGAAACACCTAAGAAGTATTTAGATGATCACTTGAAACACACAAAATACAAGGGCCAAGTTATGGAAAATGTTTGCTAGAAAAGATAGGTGCCTGATGACTGGTGCAGATATAATGCTGAAGGACCTCTTTTCATGTTGTAAAATTCTACCAATATTATTAATGGAGTGCTCCTCCTACTATTAGAACATTTGGAAGTATTAAAAAGCTGAATCTTGAATGATGAGGAGTGGATGAATCCAAAGTTCTGGGCTTTTGTGGTGTAGTAGTAGTGTCCTTAGCTCTAGGCTAGAAGGCCTGGGCTCTGGTCCCACCTGCTCCAGCGGTGTGTCATAACATGTCTGAACAAGTTGGTTTAAAATATGTGAATCGAAAATTTCAAATCACTTCCTCAATGTTTGCCTGTCCCATGTGTTTTTATTATTCACATGCCTAGCAAGAATGAATCAGTTCCACAAGGCCAAAAAAAACAGGAAACAGAATTTAAAGTTCCACAAAACTTTTGATGAAACACAGAATAGTTACAGCACAGAAGGAGAACATTAGACATTTCTGTGTACGCCAGCTGTTTGCAAGAGCAATTCATCGAGTCCCAATTGTCTGTCTTTTCCCTGTGGCTCCACAGATTTTGTTCTCGTGTGATTCTCGAATTCCATTTTGAAAGAAACATCTGTGTCTGCCTCCAGGCAGGGCTTCCAGATCCTAACCACTGGCTGCACAAAACATATTTGTTCAAACTGCTTTTTTTCTTCTCAATGACCTTCAATTGGTGAACTCTAGTTTTCAATCCTTCTGCCAACAGGAACAGTTTCTCCCTCTCTATTCCATGGGGATCATCTTTCTCAGCAAACTAGATGGCGACAATGTGTTTTAATTTCTGCGGTAATTCATGGAGGTTTGTCTCCCTGGCTTACCTCCTCCTTAGTGCAGACTATCACTGCTCAATCTTTTTAACCACTTGCCCCTCTCACTAAGATCCCTTGTGGTTGAGAATTAATTACTTACTATACTCTGCCCACACCCCTTCTAATTTTGAATACCTCTATCAAATCTCCTCTCAACCTTCTCACCCCCAAAGAGAACAGTAGTAGCTTCTCCAAGCTGTCTTCATAGATAGATCCCAGATGGTCCAAATTCTTGCAATCATTTTTTTGTGAACCTTTTCTGCATCTTCCCTAAAGCCTTTACAGCCTCCTCAAATTATGTTTCCTGGAATTGGTGTCAATGCCTGAAACTGAACCAGTGTTTGTCATAACTTTCTTGCTTTTTGACTCTATGCCTCTATTGTTAAAGCCCAAGAACAGAATTAACTGTTCTCTCAGCTTTTTGTACCACCTTCAATGGTTTATGCACTCAGGCTCCTGTACTCCTGCAGCCCCTTTAGAACTGTACCCTTTGAAGAGGTTATTAACAATTACAAAAGGAGCAAATTAATGAGGCCTTAGTGCAATGTGGAAAATATGGGGAGGCAGAGAATTTAAGAAAGCAATTAGGAGAGCAAAGACGGGTCATGAAAAAGTACTATTCTGTAAGATTAGGGAAAATCCAAAGATATTGTGTAAGTATATCTTGGCGAAGAGGATAACCAAGAAGAGAGTAGAGCCTGTTCGGAACTGAGAGGGAAATCTGCATGTGGAGCTGGATGGCATTGGCTGTGTGTTAAACAACATATTAGTCTGCACTTTGGAAAAAGAGGATGTCAGTACAGAATTCAGTAAAATGGACTGTCAGCAAATCCTTTGTCAGATGGAGATCATAATGAACAAGTTTGATTGAATTTTTCAAGGAGGTAACTGGGTGTGCAGATGAATAGTGCAGTTGATGAAGTAGTTTATGTGGTTTTCAGTAAAGCTTTTGTCAAGGACCCATATGGGAGACTGATAAAACAGGTAAAAGCAGATGGGATCCAGAATAACTTGGTAAGTTGGATGGTGGAAGGTTGTTTGTGTGACTGGAGGCCAAGATCCATTGTCATACCACAGGGGTCAGGCCCTTATTGTTTGTAATATGTAAACAATATAGAAGAATATGTGGGGTGAATGATAAGTATGTTTGCTGTTGATATACAGATTGGCTAGGTGGTTGACAGTGAGGAAGAACTTCTTAGGTTACTGGAAGACACAGGTGGATTGGTCAAATGGAGTTTAACCCTGATGGGTGTGAGGTGCTGCAATTTGAAAGAAGTAACAAGACAAGGGAGTTCTCAATTAATAACAGGACACCTGGAAGCTGAAAGGAATCTTGGGGTATTTATCCACAGATCCCTGAAGATAGTAGGGTAGGTTAATACAGTAGTTAAAAAGGCATATGGGAAACTTGCCTTTATCAGTTGTGACATATTATAAGAGCAAGGAGGTTATGATGGATTTGCATAAACTTTTGTTCAGCTGCAACTGGAGTACTGTGTGCACTTCTGGTCACCACGCTTTAGGAAGGATGTGATTGCACTAGTGGAGATGCCAAGGAGACTCATCAGAATATTAT
Source organism: Chiloscyllium plagiosum (assembly GCF_004010195.1). Classification (NCBI taxonomy): domain Eukaryota; kingdom Metazoa; phylum Chordata; class Chondrichthyes; order Orectolobiformes; family Hemiscylliidae; genus Chiloscyllium; species Chiloscyllium plagiosum. The sequence continues at coordinate 3,358,633 of NC_057755.1, read as the reverse complement.
CTGTGATGGAGCAGTTTACCTATGAAGAAAGGCAGGATAAGCTTGGACTATTTTCTCTAGAATAGAGAAGGCTAAGAGGGGACCTCATTGAGGTTTATAATATTATAGGGGAGGATGGACAGGATGGTTAGAAAATAGCTGTTTCTCTTATTTGAAGGGTCAATACAAAAAGGCAAAATTTTAAGGTGAAAAGCTTAAGAGATTTAGGATGGAATTTGAGGTGGTATATTTTCATTCAGAGGCTGGTGGGAAACTGGAATGTAGGAAGTCTTACAAACCTTTAAAAAGTACTTTGATGAGCACTTGACATATCATAACTTTCAAAGCTATGGGCCAATTGCTGCGAAGTGGGACTAGTGTAGATTTAGAGTAGTTTTGTTGATGCAGACTTGAAGGGCCAAAGAGCCTCTTCTGTACGATTCTAAGATTTGATGTTGCCTCCCCTTGTTCTTGCTACCATAATTAATTATTTCACCATGTTGAATTTCATCTGCCACAAGTTCGCACACCCTATCAAACTGTCCATTTTCACCAGGAGACTATCACTTTGCTTCTCGCACTTTGCTGTACTTTTGAATCACCTAATGCTTGAAATAAGACAAACTTTTAGTAATCCTAGCTGAACAAATTAAATTTAAATGAATGGGTGGCATGGTGGCTCGGTGGTGAGCACTGCTGCCTCACACACCAGGAACCTGGCTCGATTTTAGCCTTGGGTGACTGTAGTTTGCACATTCTGCGTGGGTTTCCTCCATTTGCTCCGGTCTCCTCCCGCAGGTCAAAAGTATACAAGTTAGCTGGATTGGCTGTGCTAAATTGCCCATAATGTCCTGGGATGTGCAGGGTAGGGAGATTAGCCATGGGAAACACGGGGTTACAGGGACGGGTCTGGTTGGGATGCTCTTTGAAGGGGTGTGGATTCAATGGACCAAATGGCCTGCTTCCACACTATAAGGATTTTATAATTCTATGAATGTAAACTGGATATTTTAATTAAGTTCAAGATCGATCAAACCAATGTCCAGGAACAAATAGTTCTTTAACAACCCCTCATAAAGTTCACACTTTGAGCACAAAAAAGGGCAAATGCATGGCAGGGATTGCTACAGTTTCACATTTATGAAGGAGAAAAATGAGATGTTTACTCCTAAAGCTTTAAGTTCTCTCCTGAGAATCCATATCTCAGATGAGGCTGCAGACATTGTGGAGTTAACCTGTACCGCCACTGGGATTTTTGTAGCTTCATTCAGCATATGATGAGTTTTCTCTTCAACCTTTCTCCCTTCAGCTGGAGTGGGGATGGACAGATTCTGTTGAAAAAAACACATCAGTCATCCTTCTATTAGGTTTGGCACTAATCTTGAAGAAAGGATTTGGGACATGAGCATTTTCGAATAGAAGCAATAGAACAGGAGAGGACCTTCTACTCAACTCCATTTTCTACTAATTGTTCTACCGCTTTTGGCGAGGCCAATATTCTTGAACTCTCTCAAAATACCATACGTTCCTTCCAATGGTAGACGGAGGGGGAGAACCCATGGGTTCCAACAGCCTTTCCAGCTGTTCCGAGGGGCAGACTATATGTTCCTCCTGCCTCATTTGCAAGTTTGTAGCTTTTACGTGGTCCACATGTTTGCTCAGGACCGTCTCACCGACCTGAACTTTGTACATCATGGGACCTGACCTCGCAGGACCATACCTCTTACCTACACAGAGTCATTTCCATGATTTCAGCATCACGCTCCATCACCTGAAGTAAATTGTCTCTCTCTTTCAGAGGAGTCTTGTGTTCGGCACTGGCAGTCCTAATGCCGTTTCACCCGCACCCCCCTTTTGACCTTAATATATTTGTAGAATCTCTTTGGAGTCTCCTTAACCTTATCTGCCAAAACCATCTCATGTCCCCTTTTTGCCTTCCTGATTTCCCTCTTAAGTGTACTCCTACATCCCCTTTACTGCTCAAGGGATTTTCTTGGTGCCATGTTTCTGTAATTGTGATGATATCATGTTCCCATCCATGCTGAGTTCATTTTCCTACCCCGTCAGGCCACTTGCATTGAATTAAATGCACTTTAATTCATCAGCCTTCCCTCGTTCACTACAGTGCTTTTGCTTGCCTTGTTTATTTAACTTGCTGTCTTTAACATGTGCACCAGCCTCAGCCTTCTCTCATGGTTCACTACCATTTAGGGTGCCATCCCTCCGCCAGACTCATTTAACTCCTCCCAAATAGGTCTAGTTATTCTTTTTGCCAGGATATTGCTATACTCCAGTTCAGGTGCAACCTGTCCCTCTTGTACAGGTCATCTCTGCCCCAGAAGAGATCCCAATGATCCAAAAATCTGAATCCCTGCCCCCTGCGTCAGCTGCTTAGTTATGCATTCATTTGTCCTTTCCTCCTATTCCTATTCCGACTTGCACATGGCACCAGCTTATGGTCCTGCTTTTCAACATCCTGCCTAGCTCCCTATATTCAGAACTTCATCCTTTTTCTACCTGTGTCGTTGGTACCAATGTATGCAATGACGTCCAGCTGCTCGTACTCCCCTTTGAGAATTTGCTACAACTGCTCCGAGAGGGGTAGCACAGTGGCACAGTGGTTAGCACTGCTGCCTCACAGCGCCAGAGACCCGGGTTCAATTCCCGCCTCAGGCAACTGTGTGGAGTTTGCACATTCTCCCCGTGTCTGCGTGGGTTTCCTCTGGGTGCTCCGGTTTCCTCCCACAGTCCAAAAATCTGCAGGTCAGGTGAATTGGCTACGCTAAATTGCCCGTAGTGTTAGGTGTAGGGGAATGGGTCTGGGTGGGTTGCTCTTCGGAGGGTCGGTGTGGACTTGTTGGGCCAAAGGGCCTGTTTCCACTCTGTAAGTAATCTAATCTAATTTAATGTCCTTGATCCTGGCATAGTCATAGTACTTTGCAATATTCAGATCCAAACTTCATTTGGTCACTTCATCCATTCAGCTATCTTCTCAAATAAGATAAAGTACCTTCCAACTCCCTCCTAAGTAGCTTTAGGCACTAAGCATAATGGTTTAGCTGAATTAATTCTTAGTTCAGTTAAATCCTTGCTTGGAATCAGAGGCATTCTGAGTTAGTACCTCCTCTTTCTATCTTTACTTTCAGCTTATCTTCAGGCAATTTATTGCCTGAGCTCTCTATCTCTTTGGAGTTCAAGTTGTTTTAATTAATCTCTTCTGTTTGTCTTTTTCCTCCCTTTCTACTTCAATTGTTCTGAACTCTATGTCCCTTTTCATTACTCTCTGCTTTTCTCCCCTCCCCCAACCCTTCCCTCAATTCTTTTTCTTCTAACTTGAGCCTTTTCATTTCTCACTGCAACTTAGCTCATTCTAGTTGTGACATTGCAAGGATAAAAGCAAAATACTGAGGATGTTGGAAATCTGAAATAAAAACAGAAAATGCTGCTTGGTGGTACAATCAGTGAGATGAAAGAAACGGAAATGTTACAAGAGGAATATTCTGGTTTATTTCCTCTGTTGTAACGAGATCTCAGGCACATGGAATGAAACTGAGATGATTATCAGATACGTTCTTCAAAATTCCCTGATGCAGTACCTTCAGGAAGTATTACTACAAAAGTGATAGGAGACAACATTGTTCTTTTTGTTTTACAAGAAATGGAATCAGATAAAGTTTAAAATTTAATATTGAAATAAATGACAACGAGCTGAAAATGTGTTGCTGGAAAAGCGCAGCAGGTCAGGCAGCATCCAGGGAACAGGAGAATCGACGTTTCGGGCATAAGCCCTTCTTCAGGAATGAGGAAAGTGTGTCCAGCAGGCTAAGATAAAAGGTAGGGAGGAGGGACTTGGGGGAGGGGCATCGGAAATGTGATAGGTGGAAAGAGGTCAAGGTGAGGGTGATAGGTCAGACTGGGGTGGGGGCGGAGAGGTCAGGAAGAAGATTGCAGGTTAGGAAGGCGGTGCTGAGTTCGATGGATTTGACTGAGACAAGGTATTTCCCCTCCCCCCACCTTGTCTCAGTCAAATCCATCGAATTCAGCACCGCCTTCCTAACCTGCAATCTTCTTCCCGACCTCTCCTCCCCCATCCCAGTCTGACCTATCACCCTCACCTTGACCTCTTTCCACATCGCATTTCCAACGCCCCTCCCTAAGTCCCTCCTCCCTACCTTTTATCTTAGCCTGCTGGACACACTTTCCTCATTCCTGAAGAAGGGCTTATGCCCGAAACGTCGATTCTCCTGTTCCCTGGATGCTGCCTGACCTGCTGCGCTGTTCCAGCAACACATTTTCAGCTCTGATCTCCAGCATCTGCAGACCTCACTTTCTCCCATAAATGACAACTAGTTTTGAGAATAAAAGTTTACATCATTTACATATCACCAAACTTTGAAGATCATGAATATAGTCTACGGTCAAGAATACCCTAATGATTGGGATAAAAGAATTTGTTTGTTTCTGATTGCCATTAGGCATGTTCCTAATTAGTCCACAGGATTTAGACCTTTTGAACACACATATGGACACGAGACGAGTGAACCACTTAAATTGATTAAAGAAAAATTGATTAACCAAAGCTCAGAAGTTATACTTCCAGCCTATTTTTCAAGCTTCATGGAGAAACTGACAAATGCATGTGAATTGGCTGAAGTGTTTGTGAAGCAACCTTTAACTAATGAAAAACTAGCGCAAATAAAAAAGGCTAAAATGCTGGACACAAGGTGTTGGTGCTGTTACATATCTCCTCAGAGCTATTAAAGCAAGGTTCACTGGATCTTATCAAATCAAAAAGAAATCTACGATGCAGATTTTTAGTGAATACTCCAGACAGTAAAATCTATCAGTGGGTGTGTCATGTTCACGTTACAGAGGTATTATGACAGGGATGATACTCGTGAAAAAATGTACTTATGGTAGTGAAAGGAATAGGAAGTGAAAGAAAAATATCAAAACAATTAAAGAATGAATCACACCTCATCCATGCCGACCAGATATCCCAACCTAATCTAGTCCCATTTGTCAGCACTTGACCCATATCCCTCTTAATCCTTCCTATTCATATACCCATCCAGATACCTTCTAAATTTTGCAATTGTACCAGCCTCCACCACTTCCTCTGGTAGCTTATTCCATACACGCACCACCCTCTGTGTGAAAAAGTTGCCCCTTAGGTCCCTTTTATATCTTTCCTCTCTCACCCTAAACCTATGCCCTCTACTTCTGGACTCCCCCACCCCAGGGAAAAGACTTTGTCTATTTATCCTATCCATGCCCCTAATGATTTTATAAACCTCTATAAGGTCACCCCTCAGCCTCTGATGCTCCAGGGAAAACAGCCCCAGCCTGTTCAGCCTCTCCCTATACCTCAAACCCTCCAACCCTGGCAACATCCCTGTAAATCTTTACTGAACTCTTTCAGGTTTCACAACATCCATCCGATAGGAAGGAGACCAGAATTGTAAGCAATATTCCAACAGTGGCCTAAGCAATGTCCTGTACAGCCGCAACATGACCTCCCAACTCCTGTACTCAATACTCTGACCAATAAAGGAAAGCATACCAAACGCTGCCTTCACTATCCTATCTACCTGTGACTCCACTTTCAAGGAGCTACGAACCTGCACTCCAAGGTCTCTTTGTTCAGCAACCTCACCATTAAGTGTATAAGTCCTGCTAAGATTTGCTCTGCCAAAATGCAGCACCTTGCATTTCTAAACTATTAAAAGATGTTATTACACACCTCTGGAACAGGTGGGACTTGACCCAGGCCTTCTGGCTCAAAGGTAGGCACACTACCAATGTATTATAGCAGCCCTTGCCTAATTCTTATAGTTTTTTAAAATTAATCTATTTTTTCTAACCTAACTTGTTCAGAGATGGTATTACACACCTCTGGAGCAGGTGGAACTTGAACCCGGGTGTCTCAGTTCAGGAGTAGCCGCCTCATTGTTGTAAAATCAGATGAATAAAATGCTCCGCTGTTTAGCTGTTCTTGATAGGTCAGTACCTTCATCCAAGGAATGAGTCCAGTAAGTCTCTCTTTTGAGCTGCCTCCAATGCCAGTGCACCCTTTATTAAATACCAGGACCAAAACTGTACACAATACAGTATCACCCACCCCTGTAAAACTGTAACCAGACTTGACTATTTTTAAATTTCAAACCCCAACAACAAAAGCCAAATTTCATTTGCCTTCTTAATGACTTGCTGCACTTGCATGCTAATATTTTGTGTTTCCTGCACACTAGATCCCCTCAGATTACATATTTTTGGACTCTCTTTCCATTTAAATAATAGTTTGCTTTTTGATTCAGTGATGTAAACTGTGTGTTTTTCTTTTTAAGATCATTTGTGGGGAGTTTGGGTTTCTGGTTTTTGAGTTGGAAACCAGTGGGTTTTCAGTGTGTCTGCAGTTGAATCATTTTTGGAGTCATTCTGATTTTGTTTAATATAGTTTTGAAGCCTGGCCTTGGGATGAATGGCACTACTAATGGAGTGATCAGCAGGATAAATAATAGGGTGTCAACATTTGTCAGAGACTTCTGGGACTTGACATTTCTAAACTTATGTTTAAGGGAAATAGCTTAGAAAGGGTGACTTTTAGTTTCACTTTTGGACTGAGTGTTGAGCAGTCCTTGGAATAGGATAGTTGTATAGATCAGTACTCCTGAGAAAGAAAGGATATATAGTGAATGAGGTTATCTTAGAATGAAGAGTTAGGATAAAACCCTGGTGGGCATACTTCAAGCTGAGTGTGTTTAAGCAGGTGTATGATAGCTCCAGGAAGAAGTTACAGGTAATTCTGGGATAATGTGCATTTTGGCAGCGCAATTTGGCAATAATGTGGCTGAAGAATTAGGGAACGGTATTTTGGAGAATGCTTACCTCCAACGGCAATAGCACTATTCCAGCGGGGATCGGTGCGCGTGCTTCATTCTGCACATGCGCCGATGTTCATGCCAAAGTCTCTGCACCATTCTGCACATGCCTGATGTCAGTCTTTGTGCCATTCAGCGCATGTGCCGATGTCAGCTGCCCACAGAGCAGCTTTCTGCAAGAGGTACTATACAGAGAGCAGCTTACCTACATTTTAAGATGCACTGAATTAAATTTACTTTTGTTAAACCTTAATTCAGGCCGTACTATATTTTGCATTAGACTTTTGCATGATTTTTGACGAACACGAGTGGTTTTGTTTGCTGTTCTGCCCCAACCCCACTTTTCCCATAGGCCGAATTATTTCAATAAACGATTTGCTATTAAGTGAGGTTTCACTGGAACACAACTACAGCATTATAGAACTATCTGTACCTGCCGTTTGAGTCTAAATGTTCAAGTCACAAGTAATTTAAACCTGAGCTGTTAGATACAGGGACTCAGATGCGGGTATTGTACAAGTGATGTTTTGGGTACTGTATCAACAAGAACGTGTTATGGGTACTACACAAAAGCTAATTTTGTTACTTTTCAATTTAGAATCATCATAGAACTGCTACGGCATGGAAACATGCGATTCAGCCCAACAAAAGTTCACACCAACCCTCCGAAGAGTATTCCACCCAGATCCATTCCTCTACCCCATTACTCCATATTTCCCATGACTAATGCACCTGCCCTACACATTCCCAAATGCTATGGGCAATTTAGCCTGGCCAATCCACCCTAACTTCCACATCTTTGGATTGTGAGAGGAAATCAGAGTACTGGCAGAAACCCTTGCACACTCATGAAGAACTTGCAGACTCCAAACTGGCAGTCACCAGAGTCTGGAATCAAACCCAGGTCTCTGGTGCTGTGAGGCAACCATGCTAACCACTGAGCTAAATGATCTAGAAAAATGTTGGTTTTAATAATTTTACATTTTCTGTGTATTTAAAAATCTTTGAATTTGTATTGTATTATCTGTATTATTGTTTGGTTCATTCAATCTTATCTTATTTCTTTAGTTAATAAACTTATTTTCTTGTTAAAACAAAATCTGCTGCATTGCATGTTTATGATTCAGTGAGATACCACTTCACTAAAACCTAAACAGATCAAAATATGATCTGTCATGCCAAGCTCCTGTCTGGGATCTAAATTGTCCAGGAATATCAGTAGCTGGGGTCATAACAATTCTTCATAAAAAAAGTGCATGACCTCACACTTTCTTACATTGAAGTTCATTAGCCAAGTTTTAGCCACTCGCACAACCTATTTGTATTCCACTGGAGATATCTTATTGTCTCCAAACATCATGCCTTCTGACCTATTTTTATGTAGTCAGCAAATTTGGAAACATTACACTCTACCTCCTCCGCATTAATATAGATAATAAATAATTGAGGCCTTAAGAACATCTTCGTGGTACTCCACTAGTGGGTGGCACGGTGGCACAGTGGTTAGCACTGCTGCCTCACTGCACCAGAGACCCTGGTTCAATTCCCGCCTCAGGCAACTGTCTGTGTAGAGTTTGCACATTCACCCTGTGTCTGCGTGGGTTTCCTCTGGGTGCTCTGGTTTCCTCCCACAGTCCTAAAATGTGCAGGTTAGGTGGATCAGCCATGCTAAATTGCCAGTAGTGTTAGGTGAAGCAGTAAATGTAGGGGAATGGGTCTGGGTGGATTGCTCTTCAGAGGGTCGGTGTGGACTTGTTGGGCTGAAGGGCCTGTTTCCACACTGTAGGGAATCTAATCTAGTTACCTCTTTCAAACCTGAAAAAGACACCTCAGTCCTAACTCTGTCTTCTGAGTGTTAACCAAACCATGCTAATATATTTTCCCCAGTACCCTGAGCTCCTGTATTGTGCAATAACCTTTTATGTGGCATCTTATCAAATGACTTGCAGAAATGTAAATAAACTAATCTACTATTTACCAAATATGCTTGTCGCATTCTCAAAGAACTCCAGGAAATTTGTTAAATGTGCTTTCCCTTTCACAAAACTATAATGATTCTGTTTAATTATGTTAAGCTTTTCTAAACATTCTGCAATTTCTTCCTTAAAAATGGACTCGAGCATTTTTCCAATGACAGGTATGTGTTGGGGTAAAATGCTGATGAGGCTACTTCAAGCTAAATACATTTAAGCAGACATACCATAGCTTCTTTCTAGAGCTATCTGCAGCACCAGTTCAAAGTTGAAGTCACATAGACTAATTGGGATGTAGTTTCCTGTTTTCTGTCTTGATCACATTAAAGGTTTCTCAATCCACTGGCAACCTCCAAGAATTGAGCGAGTTCTGGAATATTTAAACCAATGCCTCCACTATCTCTGAAGCCATTTCTTTCAAATTATATCTTTGTATTATATTATATTTATACAATATCTTCCTTCTCATTAGCACCTTGTTTATTAATATTAGAATGTTAATAATGTCTTCTACCATGAATACCAATGCAAAATGTTGGTTTCAATAGTTTGCCTTTCCCTGTTCCCCAATTGCATCCCCAAAGGTCCCACACATACTTCTCTCTCTATTTACATAAATAAGTTCTTGCTGTTTGTTTTTATATTTGACACTTTGTTTTCATAAATTTTCTCCTTAATTAGCTAATTTGTAAATAAATTCCCAATCTTCTGGTCTATCTCTAGTTTTTGCTGCTCTATATCCTTTGCATGTTTTTAGTTAGATACACTCTTTGACTGCTTTTGTCAACAACAGGTGGTTCATCCTTCCATAGAATCCTTCTTTTTGACCAGAATACTTCTGCTGTACGTTGTTATGAGATATCTGCTTAAATCTATGTTTGCTACTGCTCATCCATTGACTTTTGCCTTATATTTTCTAAGCCTGCTTTAGACAATTCTTTCCAAACACCTCTTACCTGCTCTAATTCAAGTTGAGGACACTGGTTTGGTACCCAATCTACTCTTCCAAAGACTGAATTTGAAACTCTATCATGCTGTGATTGCTAACCCCGGCAATGTCGATGAGATCTCTTCTTAATCTTACTAGATCTAAAATTGCCTGTTCCCATGTAGGTTCTGCACTGCTCTACATTACCCTTCTCATCTGATTTGGCTGGTCAGTCAATGTGCCCATTAGAATCAGCCACAACAATTGTAATTTGCCTCCATTATTTCTCAAAGTACGCATTGTCTTAGTGAGATAACTCTTTAGAAATATATAGACATCTCCCACCCATAACATCTCTCACTTACTATTCCTTATTTCCACTCAAACTGATTCCTTATCATGATCTACTTATCACTGCACTGATGCTGTCCTTTATTAACAAAGCTACCCCAATTTTTTTTCTTTTTGCCTAATCTTCCAGAATATCGAATACCCATGAAAAGAGTTCTCAGTCTTGAAAAAAAAGAGAACACTGGAAAAACTCAGGTTTGGCAGCATTTGTAGAGGGAGAAACAGAGTTAATATTTTGAGTTTAGCATGACTCACCTTCAGAGCTTTCCACTTTTCATTTTGCTTTTATCCCAGTCACAGTCACCTTGTAATCACGTTTCCATTGTAGCTAACAAGTCACAGTCACAGTTTTATTTCTGCTGTCAACGCATCCATCTTGTTAAAAATTCATCAGGGAAAGAATCTTGGGCTTAATTTTTTTTAAAACTGATATATCCTCTGGTTCTAATTCTACTCATTCTTCTGCATATATTTTCTAATTGATCCTGTCACACTTTGAATACCATTTGCCTGTTCACTACCAGACACCATTTTTTTTTTAAACTTCCCTTGAATTGAACCCTGCATCTCACTAAAGTAAAACAAAGAATAATGGATGCTGGATGTCTGAAGCATCAAAAATAGAAATTACTGGAGAAATTCAGCAGGTCTGGCAGTATCTATGGAGAGAAAACAGTTAATATTTTGACTTCAGTGACTATTCAACACTGCTTTCCATGTAGAAGCCTGAGAATTTGGAATTTTGTCTTTTCTTCACTGTCAATAGTTAAAATCTTGGAACTCTCTCTTGAACAGCACTGTGATGTACTGACACCACCACCACCACCACCACCACATCCCCCCTACCCCAAAAGGAACTACAACACAAGACAACTCATCTTCTCAGTGGCAAGAAATGGTAAGATAAAGGAACTTGGATGATGAGAGCGGTGGAGCTTCTCGTCAAAAGGAAAAAGGTAGCTTACATAAGGTGGAGGAAGCTAGGGTCATGCTCAGCTCTAGAAGATTACATCCTCTAGAGCTGAAACGCGGAGCGTTTCAGAGAACACCTCTGGGACACCCGGACCAACCAACCCAACCACCCTGTAGCCCAACATTTCAACTCCCCCTCCCACTCCACCAAGGATATGCAGGTCTTTGGAC